>NC_077240.1:33757500-33952500 GCF_947179165.1 Solanum dulcamara | reverse complement strand
ATCCTCATAATTTCATTGATGAGATATGGAAAATTCTCAAGGACATGCATGCTACCGAGGTCGATGGAGTTGAACTCGTCTCTTATTAGCTCAAAGATATAGCTAAAATTTGGTACAATCAGTGTGAGGATAGTCGTGGTGAAGATATTGAGACAAATGTATGATATGAGTTGGAGAATGAATTCTTGGATCACTTCTTCCCTGTCACGACTGACCTAGAGCCTAGTCGTAACATGGCGATTGAAACCCTGAAGGGCTCCAACCAGGCCTCTTGTACATATCATAAGCATACATAAGGTAAAACAAAAACGGAAATATCATAACAGAGTCTAAACTATGAATAAATATTTAAGAACGTCACATGACAACATAAACTCGAAATATTTGTCCAACTAGATGCCTCTACTCATGAATATAGGCGGGGGCTAAGACATGTCCCTAGCTCACCCTCAATATGAAATATAGCAAAAGTCTTTAAAAACAATAGCTAACTTGATAACTAGTCTCTAATAAATAAGGACTCATGACAAACACCGCTGGATAGGAAAGCTTAACTAGCCATGTAGATGAGTATGATCTTCAACCTCAACCCCTACATTATGAGACAATGTAGGCAAAAGTACGCATTAGTACGTTGGAATGTACTAAGTATGAGGGTGTGACATGCAACATAAATCATGAAATGCAATGGTCAAGTAAATCACATGATAAGATGAGATAAGTAAAGTCATGAGAAAATCATATTGACCAAAGCATTTAAAAAGCATAATTTAAAATCATAGCATACATAAGAGATCATACATATGTGGGATAGGAGCCATAACCGACAATAAGACCATGTGAGCTATAACATGTTATCCCATTGTCTCCCCATACAATGAAGAAAAAGGAGAATCTACTTCCCAATACAGACTCTACCCTGCTAGGCGAGTCATACATACGCTATATGTGGATCCAATAGCTAGGCCATGAAGGCAACCTACGGTGGCACGTAGTTTATGGGACGTGAGGCTGCTACTAAGGCTTTTGGTAGGGCTCCCACCTCAAGTCCACTCGGTTCTAAGTCAAATCCCATGGAATACATGCATAGCATAGAAATTATATTTACATATATCATAGTCATAATCATAGGTTTGAAATCATAGAGTAGCTCATTTTCATAACATACTTGTAATGTGAGAATTGTCCTTTTATCATTACAATCATATTTGCATAATTCATATCATTAGGCCTTAGGTCACCACATAGGGCCCTAAGTCACCTTTTTCATAACTTGCATAAAATTCATACCTTGAACTTAGAGTAGAACTCAATTGCATCATCAATTGACTTTAAAAATCATGTAATTGACTTGAATGGTACAATACGCTCATGTCATAGTATATTAGGAGTTCAAGCCATCTCCTTTGACTAAGGTTAAAGTATCTTTGACTAAACACATATTGCAAGCTTTTATGGTCGGTAAACACATCAACATGCATCCCATAAAGATAATGGTGCCAAATTTTCAACGCAAACACAACCATTACAAGTTCAATATCATGGTTGGATAGTTCCTTTCATTCACTTTAAGTTGTCTAGAGGCATAGGCTATAACCTTACTATGTTGCATCAAGACACAACCTAAACCAACACGCAAAACATCACAATAAACAAAAAACTCATCCGAACCTTCGGGCAATGTCAAAATAGAAGCCAACGTAAGATGATCCTTTAATATTTGAAAACTTTTCTCATATTCTTCCATCCATTGGAATTTTGCCTTTTTTGTGTCAACTTAGTTAAAGGTGAAGCAATAGATGAGAACCCTTCAACAAACCTTCTATAGTATACTGCTAAGCCCAAAAAACTTCCAATGTCCAAAGGAGATAATGGTCTAGGCCAATTCTTAACCGCTTCCATTTTCTTTGGATCTACTTTAATCCCATCACCATACACCACATGGCCAAGAAATGCAACTTCCCTCAGCCAAAATTCACACTTACTAAATTTAGCGAATAATTGTTTTTCTCTTAATGTTTGCAACACAATCCTCAAGTGACCCATATGATCTTCCTCATTTCGAGAATAAATCAAGATATTATCAATGAACACCACTAAAAAAATATCCAAATATGGCTTGAAAATACGATTCATCAAATCCATGAATATAGCGGGAAAATTAGTCAAACCGAACTACATTACTACAAATTCAAAATGACCATACCTTATTCGAAAATCCATTTTAGGAATATGACACTCCCTTACCCTCAATTGATAATAACCGGAATGGAGGTCAATCTTAGAAAAGTAGTTTGCTCCTTGTAATTGATCAAACAAGTCATCTATCCTTGAAATTGGATATTTGTTCTTTATGGTAATTTTATTCAATTGCCGGTAGTCTATACACATTCGGAGTGATCCATCCTTCTTCCTAACAAATAACACGGGAGCACCCCATGGTGAAATACTCGGTCTTATAAACCCTTATCCAACAAATCCTTCAATTGTTCTTTCAACTCCTTAAGTTCTGCCAGATCCATATGGTAAGGAGGAATAAAAATAGGTTGGGTATCAGGAAAGAGATCTATGCCAAAGTCAATTTCCTTTTTGGGAGGAATACCGGGCAAATCATTGGGAAACACATCGAAGAACTCATTAACTATAGGGACCGCCTCAAGAGTAGAAGTTTTGGAATCGATGTCCCTAACTCGCACAATATAATAAATGCACCCTTTGGAAATTATTTTCTGAGCCTTAATACATGAGATGAATCGACCCTTAACCACTGAATCATTACCCTTCCATTAAAGAATAGGCTTATTAGGAAAGTGAAAATTAACCACACGAGTCCTATAACATATAGATGCATAAGCGACATGTAACCAATCCATACCAAGAATGATGTCAAAATCAGTCATATCAAGTTCAACAAGGTCACATGGAATAACTCTGTGTAAGACCCATATGGGATAATTTTTATAAGCTCTCTTGGCTAATACCGAATCACCAACGGGAGTATAAACTGAAAAAGGTTCTATTAATACTTTGGGGCACATATCAAATCTCATAGTAATGTAAGGAGTAACAAAATACAAGTTGGCACCCAGATCAAATAATGCATAAACATCAAAGTTAAAAACTCATAACATACCCGTGACCACATCGAGAGCCTCATCAACCTTTTGCCTAGCATGAAGAACATAAAATTGATTATTGCGTTGGCCAACCTTAGGTTGAGCTGGGGCACCTTGTTGCACTTGGCCTCCTAGAGGACGACCTTATCCACCCTTGTTGGTAGTAAGAGGGCACTCAAATCGCTTATGGCCCATCTTTCCACGTCCATAACAAGCACTTTTCTCCGTGATTCTTTCCACACTTAGGAAAAAAAAGGTTACTAGCATTTACACCTCCTTCTCCTTGAGCTTTAGGGTATGGTACCCTATCCTTAGAAAACTTCTTCCCCGATCTTTGGCCTTGTTGAGAGCATCTACTACTACCAACGGTCTTAGCATTGGAGAACCCACCTTTATACTAGGCCCTCTTAGAGTCCCTCATCCTCATTTTCTTGAGCTTCTCCTTCAATTTGTTTGGCAAAAGTCATGAGATGAGATATTTCCATCTCCTTAACAAGCATAGTGGTGCAACATTCCTTAGCAACCAAGTCAGATACCCCCGATATGAATTTACTCATTCAGGCATGTGGATCGGTAACCAATGAAGGAACATACTTGGATAGCTTAGTAAACTTGAGGGAATATCCCCTCATCCCCATATTGCCTTGTTGAAGATTTATGAATTCCAACACTTTAGCCTCCCTTAACTCAAGAGGGAAAAAGTGATCTAGGAAATCAAGTTTGAAAGCTTCCCATTCAATAGGACCTTCATCCACCCTCTCCAACTTCCATTGAGTGTACCATGTTTGAGAAACACCCTTAAGTTGGTAAGCCGCCAACTCTGCTTTTTCTTTCGAAGTCACCCCCATAATACTCACTATCTTATAGACCTCATCAATAAACTCTTGAGGATCCTCATCAACTTTTGAGCCATAAAACTCCAAAGGATTCATTCGTAAAAAGTTCCTTACTTTTAAGGCCGGAGTAGGAATATTAGGAGGAGTCACAATACCTTAGTTGGTCACCACTCGGGCCAGTATAGTAATAGCGGTTCGGAACTCCGCATTAGTCACCTGGTCCGGTATGGGACCATTTTTTTGAGGAGCTGGGGGAGCTTGGGCTTCACTAATATTATCTCTCCTTGGAAATGGTGGTCTTCTTGGAGCCATCTTTTTGAAAATCGCAAACAAAGACCATTAGAGAAAAGAAGTCATACGGTAAACTCTATAGCACGACATGGATCATGAAAGAAGTGAGAATTCCTAAAACGCCTCATAGCCTCATACTCATAAGTGTGGCACGCTTCACACCCATGAATAAGATTCTACTTGACGCGGCATATTGGACACTCTAGGATACTTGAAAAATCTTGTGCTCTGATACCAAATTTATCATGACCCGACCTAGGGCCTAGTCATAACACAGTGATAGAAACCCCGAAGGGCTCCAACCAAGACTATTATACATATCATAAGCATACATAAGGTAAAGTAAAAGCGGAATTATCATAAGAGAGGCTAAATTATGAATAGAAATTTAAAAACATCATATGATAACATAAACTTAAAACATTTATCCAATTAGATGCCTCTACTTATGAATATGGGTGGGGGATAAGATATGTCCCTAGATTACCCTCAATATGAAACATAGCAAAAGTCTTTGAAAATAATAGCTAACTCAATAATTAGTCCCTAATAAATAAGGACTCACCACAAACACCGCTGGATAGGAAATCTTAACTAGCCACGTAGATGAGTATGATCTTCAACCTCAACCCTTATATTATGAGACAATATAGGAAAAAAGTATGCATTTGTATGTTGGAATATACTAAGTATGAGGGCGTGACATACATCATAAATCATGGAATACAATGGTCAAGTAAATCACATGATAAGATAAGGTAAGTAAAGTCATGAGAAAATCATATTGACCAAAGCATTTAAAAAGCATAATTTAAAATCATAGCATACATAAGAGATTGTACATATATGGGATAGGATCCATAACCGACAATAAGACCATGCGAGCTATAACATGAAATCTCGTTGTCTCCCCATACAATGAAGAAAAAAGGGAATCTACTTGCCAAGGTAGACTCTACCCCGCTAGGAGGGTCATACATACGCTATATGTGGATCCAATAGCTAGGCCATGAATGAAACATATGGTGACACGTAGTTTATGGGACATGAAGCTGTTACTAAGGCTTTTGGTAAGGCTCCCACCTTCAGTCCACTAAGTAAAATCCCATGATATTCATGCATAGCATAGAAATCATAATTACATATATCATAGTCATGATCATATGTTTGAAATCATAGAGTAACTCATTTTCATAACATACTTGTAATGTGAGAATTGTCCTTTCATCATTACAATCATATTTGCATAATTTACATCATTAGGCCTTAGGTCACCACATACGGTCCTAAGTCACCTTTTTCATAACTTACATGAATTTTACACTTTGAAATTAGAGTAGAACTCAATTGCATAATCAATTAACTTTGAAAATCATGTAATTGACTTGAAAACATGCATGATCATAAGCATAATATTAGCCCATCAATAATTTATATAGATAATATCCGTTGGAAGTATAATTCAAAATACTTGTAATGTACATCATGAACCCTAGAGATTAAAATAGAAGAATTCATGGGGAAACTCTTTAATTCAATGCAATAACTATGAATTTATATCAAAATAGACTCATGATCATACTTTGAATCATAATTCATGCAATAGGAATAGAGATCATACAACCTATAAAATACCATACTTTAATTTGATAGAAAGCCTTGAGAAATTGATTGGGCTTCATGGATGAAAGAATCCATGAATCAATACTCACATACCTTAAATGAGAAAACCAAATAATTTGGAAGAACTTGAGAGTTTTGATAGAGAACTTGAATGAATTTACTTGAAGTCTTCAATGGAGTCCTTGAGAGTCTTTTGTAGAGAGAGAAATATTTGAGTAGGTGAATTGTAGAAGAATGAATAGAATTAGAGGTTTAGGTTGATTTATAGAGTTAAATTAGGTCCTAAAAACATCTAGGTTCATTAGCTAACAATTAGGAAAAAGACTAAAGTATCCTTGCTAAAAACAAAATTCAGTAAAAAAATCATCGCCAGGACCGCAACACGGACTTGCCGTGTACCTTACTGGTTTGAGCAGTTCCTTGAGAAATCTATTTTTTGATCTACGGGTCCTAAAAAATCCACTAAAACTATTTTCCTGTAGGTTTTGACCCCTGATCGATATTCCAAACTCAGATTTTCCAAAAAGATTAAGGATAATTCATTAAATGAGCGGCCTACTCCCAAGGTACTTATGAGCATTTTGAGGGATATTACATTTCCATAAAACTAAGAGAGGCAAAGGTAGAATTGTTTGTGAATTTGAAGCAAGAGGGGTTAATCGTGAAGGAGTACAATCTTAAGTTCATTCGGTTGTCCAGGTATGCTCCAGAGATAGTTCCTGAAGTAAGATCAAAGATAAGAATGTTTTTCTCTGGATTGGGAAAGCATGTGAAGAAAGAGTGCAATGCCACTTTACTAATTTCAAACATGGACATTTACAGTCTCATGGTGAATGCCCAACAGTTTGAGAAGGATAAGAAGAAGAATAGAGAGGAGCAACAAAAAAGGAGGGCAAAGTTGGAAGGACATGGGCCCAGTCACCAAAAGAATGGTAATGGAAACCGATCATTCTTTCATAAGAGGTCTTCTGTCTATGTACCAATATCGACAAGTGCACCAGTGCCAAACAAAAGGAATGATCAGAGATTATAGAGTAACTAGTGAAATATTTTTTCTAACTTGAGTGTTTACACATTTTCAGATTATGCCTCCAAATTGTACCATCAGTAAAAGTAATGTCACCAGCACTGAGGTTCTACATGCTACCATGCCTCCTCTTTCTAGGATGTAGACTAGGTATGGAGCTCATCTATTTGATCAAGTTATTAAGGCTCAAACTCAGGAGGTTCCACTGATATCTTCTCCAAAACCTTCCCTCACCTCTGAGGTAGAGTTTGAAAATGCTATTACTATAATCTCTTAGTTGATGGCTTCCTAGTCAGTACATCAGAGCACTCAGGTCACCAGCTCTAGTTCCCAATAGTCTTCAAGTACTACGAGGATTAGAGATTTCTTGAGCATTAACCCACCAGTCTTCACAGAGTCTAAGGTAGAAGAGGATCAATGGGTCAAGGGTGTTGAAGTCATCTCTTATCAGCTCAAAGATGTAGCTAACATCTGGTATAATCAGTGGAAGGAGCGTCGTGGTAAAGTTGTTGATCTAGCTGCATAGGATGAATTTGAGAGTGCATCCTTGGACCACTTCTTCCCCATAGAACTAACAGAGGCGAAGGTAGAAGAGTTTGTGAATTTGAAACAATTGGGATTAACCGTAAAGGAGTATAGTCATTCATCTATCCAAGTATGACTCTAGAGATTATTCCTAATGTGAAATTAAATATGAGAAAGTTTTTCTCTGGATTGTGTAAGCATGTGAAGGAACAATGTAAGGCCACTTTGCTAATTTTAGACATAGACATTTCCAAGCTCATGGTCTATGCACAACAGGTTGGGGAGGATAAGAAGAAGGATAGAGAAGAGCAAAAAACTAAGAGAAAAAAGTCGATAGGACAAGAGCCTAGTCATTAGAAGAATGGTAATGGCAATTGGTCATTCTTTCAAAAGAGATCTTCTGGCTATGAATCATAATCAGCAAGTGCACCAGTGCCAACTAATAGGAATGATCAGAGGTCATAGAGTAACTAAAATTTTAAAGCTCAGGGTTCTCAGTCCCAAGGAAATATAGCTCAAGGTTCTTCAAAAAAGTTGCTTTATGGTAAGTATGTTAGACTTCATCTAGAGGAGTGTCATGAGAGAACTAGTAGTTGCTACAAGTCTGGTCATGTGGGTCATTATATGAGGTACAACCCATTGGAAAATCAAGGTAATGAAGGCAATAAGGCACAATATTCAACAGCAACACCATCAGGAAAAGTTGTCCAAAGGGAGTCTAACATGCAGCATCAAGTATATGGATAGGAGTCTATGATGCATCTTAGGAAAATCTCACTTCTTTTTGATCTATGTCATGTGGTAGAGTGATAATCTAAGTATCTCCCTCTAACATTTGTTCTTTGCGATTTTCAAAAAATGCCTCTACGGAGATACTTCACTCGAAGGAATGTGGTTGAGAAGGAGAAACAAGCTTTGAATGATCCCTTGGATGACCAAGTGACTAATTCCAAGTTTCGAGCAAGCTTTCAAATACTTTCTCAAACTATGATGGCACAAGCCAATGATGAAATGGTTTTTCCCGTGAACCCAAGTATGGGTATGGAGGCAACAGAAGTTTGTGACTTTATGAGGATGAATCTTCTGGAGTTTTGGGTTTCTAAGGTGGAAGAGGATCCACAAGAGTTTTTTGATATTATTCACATAATAGTTATGGGTATTATTCTGGTTGAGAGGGCGGAGTTGACTACTTATCAATTGAAAGGTATGGCTAGAATTTGGTTTGATCAATGGAAGAGTGAGAGGCCTAAAGAGGAGGATCCCATGACTTGGGAAGAATTCAATAGAGTGTTTCTTGATTGCTTTTTCCCATTGGAGTTGAGGGAGTCCAAGATACAAGAGTTCATCAACCTTACGCAAATAGGTATGAGTGTGAGGGAGTATGCCCTCATGTTCACCTAATTATCAAAGTATACTTCATTCATGGTTTCCAACCCAAGAGCTTGTATGAGAAAGTTTGTGTTGAGTGTGTCAAATTTGGTTTCTAAGGAATGTAAGATGGCCATGCTGATTTGAGAAATGGACATCTCTAGACTTATGACCCATGAAGATAAAATAGAGGATGAGAAGCTAAGGGATAAAACTAGGGAGTCTAAAAGGGCAAGGACTGAGGGTGGTGATTCCTCTCAGGTTAGGTCCAAAAGTGGTGAGCGTTCTCATTTTTACCAAAGGTATTCTGGTCAAGGTTCTTCGAATGCTACTACTCCAAGGTTTGACAAAATAGGGTTCCCAACTCTAAGCCCAAGGAGGTGCCTCAATTGTCAAAGTGAACCCCGCATGCAAGAAGTGTGGGAAGCTGGGTCATCATGCCAAGGAGTGTAAGTTTAATTATGGTCATCTTCAAGGCCAAGTTGCTCATAGAGGACAAGTTCAACAAGGTGATAAATCTCAACCAAAGGGTGGTCAATGCAATAATCGATTTTATGCTCTTTATGGTAGGCAAGAGGTGGAGGAGACTCCCGATGTTGTTACCAGTATGTTATGGATCTTTCACTATGATGTTTATGCCTTATTTGACCAGGTTTAAATTTGTCTTTTTTTACTCCTTATGTGGCCATGATATTTAATGTTAGATCTGAAATATTGTTAGACCCTTTTTTTCATTTATACTCCCATAGGTGAGTCATTTGTGGCTAAGAAGGTCTATAGGAATTATCCAGTTTCAATTTTTCATAAAGATGACTTATGTGATCTAGTGGAGCTTGATATGACCAATTTTAATGCTATCTTTGGTATGGATTGGCTATATGATTGTAGAACCTAAGTGGTTAAGTTTTGATTTCCAAATGAACCGGTTCTAGAATGGAAGAGTAGTACTTCCGTATTTAAAGATCAATTTATCTCGTGCTTTAAAGTTCGAAAAATAATTTTCAAAGGTTGCATCTACTATCTTGTGAGGATTAGGGATGCAAATTCTGAAGCCCTTACTCTAGAGTCGGTCTCTATTGATAATGAGTTTCCAGATTTGTTTCTCGATGATCTACCCGGTGTTTCTCCCAAAAGGGAAATTGACATTGGCATAGACCTTATTTTCGATACTCAACCCATTTCTATTCCGTTTTACCGAATGGCTCCAAAGGAACTAAAAGAGTTAAAGGATCAATTGAAAGACTACAAAGGTGTCATTAGACAAAGTATCTCCCCATGGGGTGCTCTTATTTTATTTGTTAGAAATAAAGATGGTTCGCTTCGCATGTGTATCGACTGGTGGCAATTGAACAACGTTACCATCAAGAATAAATACCCAATTTTGAGGATATATGATTTGTTTGGCCAATTACAAGAGGCAAGTTATTTCTATAAGATTGACCTCCGTTCTGGTTATCACCAACTAAGGGTGAGGGAGTGTGATATTCCCAAGATGTCATTTCAAACAAGGTATGGCCATTATGAGTTCTTAGTTATGTCATTTGTATTGACTAATGCTCCCACGAAATTCCTGAACTTTATAAATTGGGTCTTCAAATAATATTTGGACATAAATGTAATTTTGTTTACTGATGACATTTTGATTTACTCTCAGAATGAGGAAGAGCATGCTGATGATTGTGTTGCAAACTTTAAGGGACAAGCAATTATTTGTCAATCAATAAGTGTGAGTTTTGGCTAAGAAAGGTTACATTCTTTGGTCATGTGGTTTTCTGTGATAGGATTAAGATTGATCCAAGGAAAATGAAAGTGGTGAAGAGCTGGCTTAGACTATTGTCTCCATCGGATATTAGAATTTTCTTGGACCTAGCCGGATATTAAAGAAGATTTTTGTAAGGTTTTTCATTGACTAAGAATTGAAGGATTGTCTTACTACCACTGCTATTTTAACCTTATCGAAAGGGTCCAATTGTTTCATTGTGTATTATAATGCCTCAAGAGTTGGTCTTGGTTGTGTATTTATACAACATGGTAAGGTGATAGCCTATTCTTCTAGTAAACTTAAGGTACATGAAAGAAATTATCCGACTCATGACTTGGAACTAGCGGCGATTGTATTTGCTTAGAAGATTTGGAAACACTATCTTTATAGTGTCCATGTGGATGTGTTCACCAATCACAAGAGTTTACAATGTGTTTAAGCAAAAGGACTTGAACCTTCGGGGAAGGAGATGGCTTGAATGATTGAAATACTATGATATAAATATGTTGTACCATCTGGGTAAAGCTAATGTGGTTGTCGATGCACTAAGTAGATTATCCATGAATACTATTGCACATATTGAGAAAGGTAAGAAGGAATTGGTTAAAGATGTGCATAGATTTGCTCGTCTAGGAAGGTATCCTTGTTCAAAATGGTTCAAAATTGTCTCTTAGAGAGGATGTTAAGGCTAAGCAAGATAATGACCCAATGTTGGTTGAATTAAAGAAGTCAGTTGCTAAAAAAGCCATTGAGGCTTTTTCCCAAGGGGGAGATAGTGTGCTTCATTATCAAGGCCGGTTGTATGTGGCTAATGTTGATGGTTTGAGAGGGTTGATACTAGATGAGGCCCATAGTTCATGGTATTTAATTCATCAAGATCCACCAAGATGTATCATAATTTGAGGGAAGTGTATTTGTGGAATGGCATGAAGAATGATAAAGCAAAGTTCATGGGTAGGTGTCCAAATTGTCAACAAGTTAAAGTTGAGCATCAAAAGCTGAGAAGTTTAGCTCAAGACATTGATATCGCTACTTGGAAGTGGAAATATGTGAATATGTACTTTATGATGGGTTTGCCCCGTACTAAGAAACAATATGATTCCATTTGGGTTGTTGTTTATTAAATGACTAAGTCGGCTCTTTTTCTACCAGTTAAGACTTCTTATAGTGTAGAAGACTATGCTAAATGGTATGTTCATAAGTTGGTAAGGGTTCATGGTGTTCCTTTGTCTATTATATCAGATCAAGGTACTCAATTCACTTTGCATTGTTGGAGGTTGTTTCAAAGGGGTCTTGGTACAAAAGTTAAGCTAAGTATCTTTTTCCACCCTCAAACCGACGGTCAAGAAGATTCAAACTTTCGAGGATATATTGAGGGCATGTGTTATTGATTTTAAAGAAAGTTGGGAAGAGCACCTATCGTTGATTGAGTTTATCTACAATAATAGTTATCACTCTAGCATCCAAATGGCTATTTTTGAAACATTGTATGGGAGAAGATGTAGATCCTCGGTGGGATGGTTTGAAGTAGGTGATATGTCCTTGATTGGTCCCGATTTGGAGATAGGTGCTATGGAAAATGTGAGACTCATAAGGTAGATATTGAAGATATCTCAAAGTCGTTAAAAGTCCTATTCGGATATTAGGAAAAGGGAGCTTGAATTTGATGCGGAAGATTGGATTTATTTGAAGGTTTCACCCATGAAGGGTGTAATGCACTTTTGTAAGAATGGGAAATTGAGTCCAAGGTATGTTGTACCTTATAATATAGTGAGACATATTGTCAAGGTGGCATATGAGTTAGATTTGCCATTTGAGTCAGCTATGGTTCATCTGGTGTTTCACGTGTCCATGTTAAGGAAGTTTATGGGTGATCCAAACTCTATTGTGATGTGAGTATGGAAGAAAATTTGACTTCTTAGGAGGTTCCAGTGGAAATTCTAGATCGACAATTAAAGAAGCTAAGAAACAAAGAAGTTTCATCCGTCAAAGTATTATGGAGAAATCAACAAATAGAGAGTGCTACTTGGGAAGCATAGCGGGATATGATGAAATGATACCTGCATCTCTTTTCTTCTACTCAAGCCTAGGGTAGTAAGTTCTTCTTATTCAAATTGATTGAACTTCTATGTATTCAATCTCTCCTATGTCATTCATATGCACGCATGTTCATGAAGATTGATTTTTAAGTCATGTTTAATATTAAGTTTAAAAATCTCACGATCTATGCATTTTTTAAGATGTCATGATCATGTTGGGTTGCTATTCCTTTTTCCTTGTCTTTCCTATGCTAGTTGAATCTCATTGAAGGACAAATTTTCCCAAGGGAGATATATTGTAAGAGCCCAAAAGTCAAAAAATTGAATCACAAGGAAAACTCAAGAAAAGGTTGACAAGCCTCAAGTTTATGAGTCCCTTCATGACTCGTAGCTATTCCTACGAATTGTAGGGAAAAGTTGTAGAGTGAACCTTTGTGCTTTTTAAGGACAAAATTCCAAAGGGGTCCTATGACTTAATAGGATGAGTCACGTATTCCTGTTGATGCGTCTAATGTTGACTTGTAACAAAACTTCAAAGACTTATATTTTATAGGTTTTCAGACCTACAGGATGAGTTGGGTCTACGACCCATAAGAGTTTTGACGATTTGTTACCATGACTCGTAAGATGAATTAGAGACCCAAATTTTAGGGTCTTCTCAGACCTGCAACACGACTCAAGTCTATGATCCATATACTTGAAAATGAACCGTAGAACTCAACTCGTAGGGTCAAGTTCCAAAATTAATGAAGGGTGTAAGGGTTTTTTCCCAAGTTTGGTTCAATGTACCTAGACATATTTATGGCAATATTCAGAGCATATATCTACCCATCCCTTCAAATTTCCCTCCTATTCTAATCATTCTCCTAAATTCTCTAAGGCAAGACTAAGAAATTCTCTCAAGGTTCTTCCCTAAATTTCAAGCTAGGGTTCCAAGAGCAATCAGTTTCTTCTTCAATTTCTGAGTTAATTCACCAATGTATGTGCGGATTGATCCATGGGTTCCTTTCACCCAAGGAGTCCTAAGGTTTTCATCAAATATCTCTTCAAATTCCATTGGTTTTCTAACCCTAGTTTTGATGAATTGCATTGAGTGGTTTCAAATAAATTTTTAATTATTATCAATGATAATTATAAGAATGATTCTACATTAATTATATAATTTCAAGTTGAATTATTAATGCCCATGCATGAAGCTATTTTCAATGATGATTTGCGTGAATTACGATTATGAAATTCAATGATTTTCAAAGAAAGTTTTTATGAAGGGATGAGTTTTATGATTGAATGATGGAAGTTATAATGATGATCAATGATAATCCAAAAAAATTATTATGGTGTGATAAGGACAATTCCAACACAAATTAAGATGTAAAGATGGTGATAAAGACAATTCTCACCAAAGTTTATGGATTCTTATGAATCACTAAAGTTAATGAGCTACTCTAATGACTATTTTCATGATGAAGTTAATGATTGATGTTTTAATGTTTTTAATGAATTTCGTTGGGATATTGACTAAGCACCGAGAGGACTCTTGGGTGGACTTCAGTTCGGTAACATAGTTATTTACCCAAAGGAATTCTAGTAGCAACTTAAAGTCCCAAACTACATTGCCACCGTAGGTTGCCTTATATCTTAGCTAGTGGATCCACATAAAGCTCATAATATCAAAATTGTTCTCACGGAGTCTATCTTTACAAGTAACCTCTCTCATCTTGATGTGGGAGTTACATCAAATTCTATGTTATATCTCGCATGGTCTTAGATGTCGGTTAAAAGTCTTATCCCACACAAGTTATATGCTAAGATGTAATTTTTGCTATGAAGTTTTATAATGCATTGACTATATGTTTCCGTATGCTTTCAAATGCTCTTTAAGCATTATTCATGTTCGTTTATGATTGGTCATGCATCCTATATCATATTGCTCATATCCTATTACTTGTTTATGAATATCTCACATACTTAGTACCTTCTATGTACTAACACATTTTTTACCTATATTATATCATAATGTAAGGATGGACGATACTCACGCTTCTCACATTTATGGCTAGAGTTGACTTAACATTCTTGAGTTGTGATTGGTGAGTCCTTGTTCATTGACGATGAGATTTTCTTTCTTATGTTTCTTTGACTTTGTTTTTATTCGAGTGAGCTAGGAGCTTGTCCTAAGCCCCCATCAAGTCTAGTATAGAGGCATACTTAGACTTTGAAAGATTGATGTAGTCCATTTTGGACATTGGTGTCACGACCCAACCCCGTAGGTCGCGACTGGGGTCCAACCTGGACCCCCCGTACACATATCTATCAGCTGTGGTCACATTGAACTATAAATAAAACAATATCATGTAACAAAGCCCCACTGGGCGTTAATATTTACTTACACCTGTAGCCCTTTTTGTTTGTATCACAACATGACAGGGCACACAAGACGACAAGGCTGCCATAACATAACAACATATACAATATATCATATAGACCCAGCTGAACCAAACTGACATATACAACCCACATATACATGTCTGCAGACCTCTAAACATATAAATGACAACATATGGCGGGACAGGGCCCCCGCCGTACCCCTAAATGGATAAAACAATTTCTATACATCCGTGGACAGTATCAAAACTAGGCCACGATACAATGGAGCCTCTTCCAGCTGAGCTGCGTGGAATTCTAAGCTGACGGACTCCCAAAATCTGTATCTGTACCTGCGGGCATAAATGCATCCCCCTGGGAAAGGGGGTCAGTACGACATATGTACTGAGTATGTAAAATGTAACATAATACATTGGACGTATATTCGAAATAGAGAAGCAGGGGAACAAATTATCAAATCGAAGTCATATACCTGTACACTGTGAATCAGAAAAGCATGCATGCTCAATTTATACAATATAGCCGGCCCTTTCAGGGGTCCGGTGAATCACATCTGTAGGACCATCATAGGCCTGGCGCCATCACCACCTTATTACAACATATAATCATATATTTATACACATATCCTGGCCCTCTATTGAGGGACTCAGGGAATAATGCAGTGAACTGTGCACGAGAACATATCCTGGCCCGAGACTCAGGGAAAGAAGTATTACAATATACACGAGTAGAGTAGTGAGTAACTATATGCAATCTAAATCATTATCAGAGACTCGACAGAATAAGAAATTTAAGCTTTTATTTGAGAACCCGAGTAACGGTGTAGTCATCTCGAGTGTCCCTTAAATGCCATTATGGGTTGTCTCAAAAGTAATCTCGGAGGCCCTGGACATGTATTAACATAGGGACAAATCATTTATGGAATCAGAAACACTTATTACCTTATAGTCCTTAGGTTCTAGAGCCTGTACATTTGTTACCTCTTTAACGTATAAAAGTTTCCAGGGAAAGTAGTTCAACTACTATAGGAGTTTAATATTCAGAAGTAATTAAGAGATGTTTAAGAATGGAGTTACCTCAGAGTTCAGATTAGATTCAACTTACAACTAAGACAAGGACATGCCCCACAAGAAGAAAGCGAATAAGCTCTATATAGTCTGTACTTTCCTTTAGGTGATCTTCATATACATATTTCGTACCCGACCCTTAACAGGGATCGGTGAACCACTATGACATTGTAACCTCATTTTTGTATCAAATACATCTTAATTAAAATGAGAGATAGCTTCCCATACATTACATTCTGACACATAGAAGCCCTACTAGGCAATACTTAATCTTCACAGGTACTCTAATACTGAACAGTGGATAGGGGTTATGAGGCGTACTCGGAATTCTGGGAATGGAATTATCCCCGCACTTCATATACAATTCACTTAAGGCTAAACATTGCCAAAAGGAAAGAAAGATAGTTGTACCAACTTATACCAAAACATGCCAAAAGAAAGCTTTACATACCTTGTCTGAGTTATTCCTCATCCTGTTCGCCTCGTCGTCCTTTGAACCTATTCAACATGAAAGTAATATGAATATCAACCCCTCTTAACTTTCCAGCACCTTAGGTTACATCTTAGTATTAATGGAATCTATACACCTCCCCTATAATGTGCCCTATCCAAATTTCCAATTTGTTCCCTAAGACCTACAGCCAACCAACAACAACAACCTGCAGCAATTCATACCAACCATATACAACATGAATTCCAAACGACTTATTCAAAATTACGATATCAAAATAGGGTTTCTAGTTTCCATTTTTGTCAAACCTTTAACCGTACGAAGAGGGGGGTCATGTGTCTTCAACCAGCAGCTACCCCACATCATTTAGAACATTTTTATACCCTGAAACGACAAGCCACACCCCTGCATCAGCACCTCATAAGAACAACACTCTATTTCGGCAACAATTCAACTATAGCGACTTCAATTTAGTTTATTCCAAACGTCGAACTTTTTACGACTTTTACACAACTTACAGCAGCCCAAAGGTGTTTAATACACCCTATAATAATACCACAAAGTCCAAATTTAAAGGATAAGCCTTACCTTACCCGAAATTGGCCAAAACTAGCCAAATCGCAACTCGGAACTTCTTCAAACGCGCTGAACTTGAGCGGGCTGTTTGTGCGACTTCCTCGCTGCCTCAAATTGGATTTTCTCGTTATTAAACATCATCATATAACCACGGTATACCATAATTAATTAATTCACGGACCGAAATCCGGAAGCTTACCCAAAAAGGGTCAAATCCGTAGCCCTTCTCCCTTGTCCCTTTCACGTTTTTCTCTTTTTCTCTCTTCCAAATGCCAATTGCAAAGCTGGAGTTTTAGTTCCATGAACGTCTTAAAATACATATATACGTATCCATGTAATTAAGGTACACCGTAAATGATTAATTCACGGAAGAAAATTGAAAAACTTACCTTTAAACTTCAAAGGCCATGGCTGCCTCTCTATGTCTCTCTTTCACGTTTTTTTTCTCTATGTTGGCTGATGTTCTTTTGATGAACAACTGAAGTATATGATATATATAAACATGTATATGTGGCTTTAGGGGGTGACACGTGTCAGCCCCAAGAGGTGACACGTGTCCAGCGCCTATTGGGCCACCGCACCTACATGTTCAAGGAGGGGCTGCCACGTGGCAGTGGGGCCCACCTCCCCCAAGCAGGTGGGTCACCTACTTGACCCCAAGCAGGTGGGTCACCTGCCTACTTAGGTGCTTCCACGTGTCACCCTCCCATTGGCTTCCCCGCAAAATATTTTTCTTTTCCTTGTGGGTTCGTAATCTCGTCTCACTTTAAGAGCCTATGAAATCCTTACTACGCAAGCTTGGTATGTAATCAAGTAACTCACGTATGTACGACTTCTAACTTAGTAGTTTACGTAGATAAGTCGAGTCCTACGACTCGTTACTTGGCCTCCAACTCCTTCCGACTTCTCTTGACCCTATTTCCAATCTTCCCTACCACGGGGTGTCCCATTCTCCATTCCTTAGAGCCGTTTGTTAGTGTCGTAGCGTATCTGGCTCACATGATAATGTCCAAGAAACTTATGAGACATTCCGAGTTTAAAAAGGGTGGGGTGTAACATCCTTCCCCCCTTTAGAACATTTGTCCCCGAATGTTAGATAAAACTTCTCTTAGCACCTTATACAAATCGTAGGGAGATTCTTTGCTATTTTCTTAACACGTACTTCCATACCAATACTTCATATACGTGTTTCAGGAATTGGGGTTACCTGTAAATATCGGTTACAGGGCCCGTACTTTGGTACCTTAGAATGCTTCTTACGCTTCTCAAGTTTCTGGGAAGGCTCTTAAGTTTCTTTAAAATCGTAATGTAGTCGGATAGTTTATAATGCTATCAAATAACTCCAAGGAAAGGAGAACGAAATGCTTCATAATAAGGAAGATTGGAAATAGGGTTATAAAAATTCGAAAGGAGTTGGAGGCCGAGAAATAAGTCGTAGGACTCGATTTACCTACGTAATCTACCAAATTAGACATCTTACATACTTGATTTGCTTAAGGACATACCAAGCTTACATAGCATGGATTACATAGGCTCCTAAAATAAGACGAGATTATGAACCCACGAGGAAGGGGAAAAGACGACACGTGGAAGCCAATGGAGGAGTGACACGTGGTAGCACCTCAAGCAAGCAGGTGACCCACCTACTTAGGGTCAAGTAGGTGACCCACCTACTTGGTAGGTGGGGCCCACAAGGACACGTGGCAGCCCCTCCTTGAAAGCATGGATCCGTGGCCTAATAAGGGTTTGACATGTGTCACCCTTAGGGGATGGCACGTGTCACTTCCTAAGGGACCCTATATATGTATGTTAATGACTCTTAAGTCATTTGAAGTCCAAAAATCAGCCAAATTATAGAGAGAAACGTGAGAGAAAGAGAGCTCACAACAGCAGCCACAAATTGGAGGAAATTAAGGTAAGTTCTTCACTTTTCTTCCGTGAATTAATTATCTAAGGTGTTCCTCAATTACGTGGAGGTGTATATATGTATATTACGATGCCTACGGAACCATATTTTCAGTTCTTCACTTGGAAACCTAAGAGAAACATAAAGAGAAAACGCTAGGGAACAGACCCATTTTTGGAGGGGACAGTTGTTAGTAATATTGGTATAACTTCTTGTGTATAGCTTCGTTTTGGGTGATTAAATATGTTTTGGAAAGGTATTTCATAGGTATATAACTTTTATGTAGACATTTAAATCCCTTTTTGCATTTAGATTTGCGAAAAAGGGTGATGAAGTGTAGAGGAGGTACTGCCCAGATTTTGTTTTGGAAATCTTACACGGACAGCTGTGAGTATTTTGGGCATATCTTTTCATACAAAATTGCTGTAGGGGTAATTCAAAATTTTTTGCGACCTTGATACACATGTATATAACTTTCATTTAGGACACAAATCTTGTTTCCTTCAATTACCCCTTCGAAACTAAGCGACAATACAAGACAGTAGGCTGTCCAGAATTCATGTTTTGATAGGTTTGGCGAGTTTTGGCCAATTTTGGGAAAGGTAAGGTTTTTCCTTTCAATTTGAAGTTTATGGTATTGTTATATGGTGTATTACACCCCTTGTATGCTGCTGGAAGTTTAAGGATGTCGTAGAAATGCTCGACGTTCGAAATAAACTAAATTGGAATTGCTATAGTTAAATTGTTGTCGAAGGATAGTGTTGTTCGTGTGAGGTTCTGCTGCAAGGGTGTGATGTGTTGTTACAGGACCTAAATATGTTCTAATGTGGGTTAGGGTGCTGATGGTTGAATCCACACGACCCCTCATTGTATATAATGAAAGGCGTTACAAAATAAAGGCTAGGCGCCCTATTGTGCTACCGTATTTTTGAATAAGTCGTTTGAAGTTTATGTTGTATATTATTGGTGTGAACTGCTGCAGGTTGTTGTTGTTGGTTGGCCGTAGGTATTAGGGACCTAATTGGAAATTTGGATAGGGCACAATATAGGGGAGGTGCTGACCAATTTTCGTCGACGCCTTAGCGAATAACAGAACTAGTCGGGGAGAAACCACTTCTGTCATGACCCAACCCCATAGGTCGCGACTGGGGTCCGACCTGGACCCCCCGTACACATATCTATCAGCTGTGGTCACATTGAACTGTAAATAAAACAATATCATGTAACAGCGCCCTACTGGGCGATAACATTTACATATACCTGTAGCCCTTTTGTTTGTATCACAACAAGACAGGGCACGCAAGCCGACAAGGTTGCCATAACATAACAACATGTACAATATATCATATAGACCCAGCTGAACCAAACTGACATATACAACCCACATATACATGTCTGCAGACCTCTAAACATATAAATGACAACATATGGCGGGACAGGGCCCCCGCTGTACCCCTGGATAGATGAAATAATTTTTATACATCCGTGGACAGTATCAGAAACTAGGCCCTGATACAATGGAGCCTCTTCCAACTGAGCTGCATGGAATCCTAAGCTGACAGACTCCCAAAATCTATTTCTGTACCTGCGGACATGAACGCAGCCCCCCGAAAAAGGAGGTCAGTACGATATATGTACTGAGTATGTAAAACATAATATAATACAATTGGAAACATATCTGAGATAGAGAAACAGGGGATAAGATATCAATTCAGAAACCTATACCTGTACTTTGTGAATACAAAAACATGCATGTTCGAGTCATATCATATAGCCGGCCCTTTTGGGGGTACGGTGAATCACCTCTATAAAACCATCATGGCCCCAGTTCCATCACCACCTTATTATAACACATCATCATATATCTATACACGTATCCTGGCTCTCTATTGAGGGACTCAGGGAATAATGCAGTGAATTGTGCACGAGAACATATCCTGGCCCGGGACTCAGAGAAAGAAGTGTTACAATATACACGAGTAGAGTAGTGAGTAACTACATGCAATTTAAATCATTATCAGAGACTCGACAGAATAAGAAAGTTAAGCTTTTATTTGAGAACCCGAGTAACGGTGTAGTCATCTCGAGTATCCCTTAAATGCCATTATGGGTTGTCTCAAAAGTAATCTCGGAGGCCCTGGACATGTATTAACATAGGACCAAATCATTTATGCAATCAGAAACACTTATTACCTTATAGTCCTTAGGTTGTAGAGCCTGTACATTTGTTACCTCTTTAACGTATAAAAGTTTCCAGGGAAAGTAGTTCAACTACTATAGGAGTTCAATATTAAGAAGTAAATAAGAGATGTTTGAGAATGGAGGTACCTCGGAGTTCAGATCAGATTCAACTTACAACTAAGACAACGACATGCCCCACAAGAAGAAAGAGAATAAGCTCTATATAGTCTGTACTTTCCTTTAGGTGATCTTCAAATACATATTTCATACCCGGCCCTTCACGGGGCTCGGTGAACCACTATGCCATTGTAACCTCATTTTCATATCAAATACATCTTAATGAAAATGAGAGATAGCTTCCCATACATTACAGTCAGACACATAGAAGCCCTACTAGGCAATACTTAATCTTCACAGGAACTCTAATACTGAATAGTGGATAGGGGTTATGAAGCGTACTCGGAATTCTGGGAATGGAATTATCCCCACACTTCATATACAATTCACTTAAGGCTAAACATTGCCAAAAGGAAAGAAAGATAGCTGTACGAACTTATACCAAAACATGCCAAGAGAAAGCTTTACATACCTCTTGGGAGTTACCCTTTATCCTGCTCATCTCGTCGTCTTCTGAACCTATTCAAAATGAAATTAACACGAATATCAACTACTCTTAGCTTTCCAGTATCTTAGGTTACACCTTAGTATTCATGGAATCTATTTCCTTAGTCGTTTCCTCGACTAGTTCTTTAGTTTGTTAAGGCATCGACGAAAATTGGACAGCACCTCCCCTATAATGTGCCCTATCCAAATTTCCAATTAGGTCCCTAAGACCTACAGCCAACCAAGAACAACAACCTGCATCAATATGGACCAACAATATACAACATAAACTCCAAACGACTTATTCAAAAATACGGTAGCACAATAGGGCGTCTAGCCTTTATTTTGTAACTCCTTTCATTATACGCAACGAGGGGTCGTGTGGATTCAACTAGCATCACCCTAACCCACATTAGAACATATTTAGGCCCTGAAATAACACATCAAACCCCTGCATCAGCACCTCACACGAACAACACTATCCTTCGACGACAATTTAACTGTAGCGATTCCAATTTAGTTTATTTCGAACGTCGAGCATTTCTACGACATTCTTAAACTTCCATAAGCATAAAAGGAGTGTAATACACCATATAACAATACCATAAACTCCAATTTAAAAGGAAAGGTCTTACCTTACGTTAAACTTGTCAAACTCGCCAAAACTATCCAAAATGTGAAATCTAGACAGCCCACTGTCTTATATTGTCGCTTAGTTTCAGAGGGGTAATTGAGGGAAATAGGATTTGTGTCCTCAATGAAAGTTATATACATGTGTATCAAGGTATCAAACAATTTTGAATTACCCCTACAACAATTTTGTACGAAAATATATAACTGAAACACCAACAACAGTCCGTGTAAGATTTCCAAAACCAAAATATGGGCAGTACCTCCTCTACACTTCATCACCCTGTTTTGAGCTGATAAACGTAAAACTGGATTTTGTAGTCTAATTGAAAGTTATAGAACTATGAAATACCTTTCCAAAACATATTGAATCAGCCGAAATGAATCTATACAAAAGAAGTTATACCAATATTACTAATCACTGTCCCTTCCAAAAACGGTTTTGTTAACTAGCATTTTCTCTTTAAGTTTCTCTTAGTTTTCCAAGTGTAGAACTGAAAATATAGTTCCGTAAGCATCGTAATATACATATATACACATCCACGTATTTTAGGAACGTCGTATATAATTAATTGACTGAGAGAAAATTGAGAAACTTACCTTTAAACTTCAAACGCCATGGCTGCCTCCCTATCTCTCTTTCTCACGTTTTTTTTCTCAATGTTGGCTGATGTTCTTTTGATGAACAACTGAAGTATATGATATATATCATGTATATGTGGCTTTAGGGGGTGACATGTGTCATCCCCAAGAGGTGACACGTGTCCAGCCCCTATTGGGCCACCGCACCTACATGTTCAAGGAGGGGCTGCCACGTGGCAGTGGGGCCCACCTCCCCCAAGCAGGTGGGTCACCTACTTGACCCCAAGCAGGTGGGTCACCTGCCTACTTAGGTGCTTCCACGTGTCACCCTCCCATTGGATGCCCCGCGAATTTTTTTTTCTTTTCTTCGTGGGTTCGTAATCTCGTCTCACTTTAAGAGCCTATGAAATCCTTGCTACGCAAGCTTGGTATGTAATCAAGTAACTCACGTATGTACGACTTCTAAATTAGTAGTTTACGTAGATAAGTCGAGTCCTACGACTCGTTACTTGGCCTCCAACTCCTTCCGACTTCTCTTGACCCTATTTCCAATCTTCCCTACCACGGGGTGTCCCATTCTCCCTTCCTTAGAGCCATTTGTTAGTGTCGTAGCGTATCCGGCTCACATGATAATGTCCAAGGAAGTTATGAGACATTCCGAGTTTAAAAAGGGTGGGGTGTAACATCCTTCTCCCCTTTAGAACATTCGTCCCCGAATGTTAGATAAAACTTCTCTTATCACCTTATACAAATCGTAGGGAGGTTCTTTGCTATTTTCTTAACACGTACTTCCATACCAATACTTCATATACGTGTTTCAGGAATCGGGGTTACCTGTAAATATTGGTTACAGGTGCAAATACTTGTATTTCATATTCTCTTTAGTTCCCCGATCATCCTCTTTCTGGTTTTGATTTTTCTATCGTATCTTGATGGAAAGCACGTCTTTAGTCTACAATCTTCCAGTTCGCCAATCTAAGATGGCGGTAGTTTGTTTTTTCCTCACAGGATTCCATCTCCTGGACCTCATTTATGGAATATACCTTGGGTAGTTCGTCAGTATCCTTACAAAGCATTTCTATCTGAGGGACTGGGCGTATAGTTTTCAAATAAGGTGGTAAGTTCAACTTACCGGCCACTTTGCCCACCTTACGAGCAACTTGATACCATCTAATATAATTTGGGCTAAGTTCCTTTTCTAGGTGACCCTATGATGGACATCCAATCATCAACTTGAACTCTGTATGTGGATGTCGATTATCTGTATATCATTCCTGCCGACTCTGGGCTTTTAGTCAACAACTTGTTTAATCATGTCAAGGGTAAACTCGTTTTGCACTCCAGCGCCAGATGACTCTGGAGGGAAGGTTACTTGTGGATTAATGATATTAGTCCCTGCTCCTTCGATCAAAGGTTACCTATTCCGCCGAGAAGGTGTAAAATGGTAGAGTAAAAGAGTGGTAGGACCTTACGGAGTCCCCACAGCTATTGTCCTAGGCAAGGGAGCCCAAGTTGTAATTAACTATCAAGAGACACAAAGATAGGTTAACCCAAATTACCGAGATGGAATTAGTGCTACTGGTAGAGTAAGACGTGTAAGTCCCCTAGTGGATGGGTTGATGTTAGAAAGACTAAGCTAAAAAGGCCTTGACATGATTAAGTAAGCTGTTGACTAAAAGCCCAGAGTCGGCAAGAATGATATATAGATAATCGACATCGACATACAGAGTTCAAGTTGATGATTGGATGTTCATCATAGGGTCATCTAGAAAAGGAACTTAGCCCAAATTATATTAGATGGTATCAAGTTGCTCGTAAGGTGGGCAAAGTGGCCGGTATGTTGAACTTACCACCTTATTTGAAAACTATACGCCCAGTCCCTCAGATAGGAATGCTTCGCAAGGATATTGACGAACCACCCAGGGTATATTTCATAAATGAGGTCCAGGAGATGGAATCCTGTGACGAAAAAAAAACTACCGCCATCTTAGATTGGCGAACTGGAAGATTGTAGACTAAAGACGTGCTTTCCATCAAGATACTATAGAAAAATCAAAACCAGAAAGAGGATGATCGGGGAACTAAAGAGAACATGAAATACAAGTATTTGCACCTGTAACCAATATTTACAGGTAACCCTGATTCCTGAAACACGTATATGAAGTATTGGTATGGAAGTACGTGTTAAGAAAATAGCAAAGAATCTCCCTACGATTTGTATAAGGTGCTAAGAGAAGTTTTATCTAACATTCGGGGACGAATGTTGTAAAGGGGGGAAGGATGTTGTAAAGGGGGGAAAGATGTTACACCCCACCCTTTTTAAACTCGGAATGTCTCATACGTTCCTTGGACATTATCATGTGAGCCGGATACGCTACGACACTATCAAACGGCTCTAAGGAAGGGAGAATGGGATACCCCGTGGTAGGGAAGATTGGAAATAGGGTCAAGAGAAGTCGGAAGGAGTTGGAGGCCAAGTAACGAGTCGTAGGACTTGACTTATCTACGTAAACTACTAAGTTAGAAGTCATACATACGTGAGTTACTTGATTACATACCAAGCTTGCGTAGCAAGGATTTCATAGGCTCTTAAAGTGAGACGAGATTACGAACCCACGAAGAAAAGAAAAAAAAATTCGCGGGGCATCCAATGGGAGGGTGACACGTGGAAGCACCTAAGTAGGCAGGTGATCCACCTGCTTGGTGTCAAGTAGGTTACCCACCTGCTTGGGGGAGGTGGGCCCCATTGCCACGTGGCAGCCCCTCCTTGAACATGTAGGTGCGGTGGCCCAATAGGGGATGGACACGTGTCACCTCTTGGGGATGACACGTGTAACACCCTAAAGCCACATATACATGTTGAAATATATCATATACTTCAGTTGTTCATCAAAAGAACATCAGCCAACACAGAGAAAAAAACGTGAGAAAGAGAGATAGGGAGGCAGCCATGGCGTTTGAAGTTTAAAGGTAAGTTTCTCAATTTTCTCTCCGTGAATTAATTATATACGACATTCCTAAAATACGTGAAGGTGCATATATGTATATTACGATGCTTACGGAACTATATTTTCAGTTCTACAATTGGAAAACTAAGAGAAACTTAAAGAGAAAACGCTAGTTAACAAAACCGTTTTTGGAAGGGACAGTGATTAGTAATATTGGTATAACTTCTTGTGTATATCTTCGTTTCAGGTGATTCAATATGTTTTGGAAATATATTTCATAGTTATATAACTTTAATTTAGACTCCAAAATCCATTTTTACTTTTATCATCTCGAAACAGGGTGATGAAGTGTAGAGGAGGTACTGCCCAGATTTTGGTTTTGGAAATCTTACACGGACTGCTTTTCGTGTTTCGGTTATATATTTTCGTACAAAATTGTTGTAGGGGTAATTCAAAATTGTTTGCGACCTTGATACACATGTCTATAACTTTCATTGAGGACACAAATCCTCTTTCCCTTAATTACCCCTCCGAAACTAAGTGACAATATAAGACAGTGGGCTGTCCAGATTTCACATTTTGGATAGTTTTGGCGAGTTTGACAAGTTTAGCCTAAGGTAAGACCTTTTCTATTAAATTGGAGTTTATGGTATTGTTATATGGTGTATTACACCCCTTGTATGCTGCTGGAGGTTTAAGAATGTCGTAGAAATTCTCAACGTTCGAAATAAACTAAATTGGAATCGCTATAGTTAAATTGTCGTCGAAGGATAGTGTTGTTCGTTTGAGGTGCTGCTGCAGGGGTTTGATGTGTTGTTGCAGGGCCTAAATATGTTCTAATGTGGGTTAGGGTTCTGCTAGTTGAATCCACATGACCCCTCGTTGCGTATAATGAAAGGCGTTACAAAATAAAAGCTAGACGCCCTATTGTGCTACCGTATCTTTGAATAAGTCATTTGGAGTTTATGTTGTATATTGTTGGTCCAAATTGATGCAGGTTGTTGTTTTTGGTTGGCTTTAGGTCTTAGGGACCTAATTGGAAATTTGTATAGGGCACATTATAGTGGAGGTGTTGCCCAATTTTCGTCGACGCCTTAGCGAATAACAGAACTAGTCGGGGAAACGACTAAGGAAATAGATTCCATTAATACTAAGATGTAACCTAGGGTTCTGGAAAGTAAAAGGCGTTGATATTCATACTACTTTTATGTTGAATAGGTTCAAAGGACGGCGTGGCAATCAGGATAAGGAATAATTCAGACAAGGTATGTAAAGCTTTCTCTTGGCATGTCTTGGTATAAGTTCGTACAACTATCTTTCTTTCCTTTTGGCAATGTTTAGCCTTAAGTGAATTGTATATAAAGTGCGGGGATAATTCCATTCCCAAAATTCCGAGTACGCCTCATAACCCCTATCCACTGTTCAGTATTAGAGTTCCTGTGAAGATTAAGTATTGCCTAGTAGGGCTTCTATGTGTCAGAATGTAATGTATGGGAAGCTATCTCTCATTTTCATTAAGATGTATTTGATACGAAATTGAGGTTACAATGCCATAGTGGTTCACCGAGCCCCGTGAAGGGCCGGGTACGATATATGTATATGAAGATCACCTGAAGGAAAGTATAGACTATATAGAGCTTATTCTCTTTCTTCTTGTGGGGCATGTCCTTGTCTTAGTTGTAAGTTGAATCTGATCTGAACTCCGAGGTAACTCCATTCTTAAACATCTCTTAATTACTTCTGAATATTAAACTCCTATAGTAGTTGAACTACTTTCCCTGGAAACTTTTATACGTTAAAGGGGTAACAAATGTACAGGCTCTATAACCTAAGGACTATAAGGTAATAAGTGTTTCTGATTCCATAAATGATTTGGCCCTATGTTAATACATATCCAGGGCCTCCGAGATTACTTTTGAGACAACCCATAATGGCATTTAAGGGACACTCGAGATGACTACACCGTTACTTGGGTTCTCAAATAAAAGCTTAACTTTCTTATTCTGCCGAGTCTCTGATAATAATTTAAATTGCATATAGTTATAAGCATAAATATACCATAACCGGCCCATTAATGAGACTCGGTCTGCAATCATGTCGTCTTATCATTGCATTCACATAGCATACCCGGCCCTTGGTGGGGCTCGGTCATACCCAGCCCTTGTTGGGACTCGGTGAATATTTATATCATCTTATATCATACCAGGCCCCTTTTTGGGACTTCGGTCGTACCCAGCCCTCTATGGGACTCGATAAGGATATGTAAACTATATGCACAAGCAGAGTAGTAAGTAATCATATGCAAGCTAGATCATTACCTCAGAGATCGTATCATGTTTAACTTATAGCTAAGATATGCCAAAAGAAGAAAGAGAATAAGCTCTATATAGTCTGTACTTTCCTTCAGGTGATCTTCATATATATATTTCGTACTCGGCCCTTCATGGGGCACGGTGAACCACTATAGAATCGTAATCTCATTTTCGTATCAAATACTCTCACTGGGAATGAAAGATAGCTTCCCATACATTATATTCTGACACATAGAAGCCCTACTAGGCAATACTTAATGTTCATAGAAACTCTAATACTGAACAGTGGATAGGGGTTATGAGGCGTACTCGAAATTCTGGGAATGGAATTATCCTCGCACTTCATATACAATTCACTTAAGGCTAAACATTTCCAAAAGGAAAGAAAGATAGTTGTACGAACTTATATCAAAACATGCCAAGAGAAAGCTTTACATACCTTGTCTGAATTATTCCTTATCCTGCTTGCCTCGCCGTCCTTTGAACCTATTCAACATGAAAGTAGTATGAATATCAACCCCTTTTACTTTCCAGCACCCTTGGTTACATCTTAGTATTAATGGAATCTCTTTCCTTAGTCGTTTCCCCGACTAGTTCTGTTATTCGCTAACGCGTCGACGAAAATTGGGCAGCACCTCCCCTATAATGTGCCCTATCCAAATTTCCAATTAGGTCCCTAATACCTACATCCAACCAACAACAACAACCTGCAGCAATTCACACCAACAATATACAATATAAACATCAAACGACTTATTCAAAAATACGGTAGCACAATAGGGCGTCTAGCCTTTATTTTGTAACGCCTTTCATTATATGCAACGAGGGGTCTTGTGGATTCAACCAGAAGTACCCTAACCCACATTAGGGGTGACACGAGTGGTAGGACCTTACGGAGTCCCCACAGCTATTGTCCTAGGCAAGGGAGCCCAAGTTGTAATTAACTATCAAGAGACACAAAGATAGGTTAACCCAAATTACCGAGATGGAATTTGTGCTACTGGTAGAGTAAGACGTGTAAGTCCCCTAGTGGATGGGTTGATGTTAGAAAGACTAAGCTAAAAAGGCCTTGACATGATTAAGTAAGCTGTTGACTAAAAGCCCAGAGTCGGCAGGAATGACATACAAATAATCGACATCGACATACAGAGTTCAAGTTGATGATTGGATGTTCATCATAGGGTCACCTAGAAAAGGAACTTAGCCCAAATTATATTAGATGGTATCAAGTTGCTCGTAAGGTGGGAAAAGTGGCCAGTAAGTTGAACTTACCACCTTATTTGAAAACTATACGCCCAGTCCCTCAGATAGAAATGCTTTGCAAGGATATTGACGAACCACCCAGGGTATATTCCATAAATGAGGTCCAGGAGATGGAATCCTGTGAGGAAAAAAAAACTACCGCCATATTAGATTGGCGAACTGGAAGATTTTAGACTAAAGACGTGCTTTCCATCAAGATACGATAGAAAAATCAAAACCAGAAAGAGGATGATCGGGGAACTGAAGAGAACATGAAATACAAGTATTTGCACCTATAACAGATATTTACAGGTAACCCCGATTCCTGAAACACGTATATGAAGTATTGGTATGGAAGTACGTGTTAAGAAAATAGCAAAGAATCTCCCTACGATTTGTATAAGGTAATAAGAGAAGTTTTATCTAACTTTCGGGGACGAATGTTCTAAAGGAGGGAAGGATGTTACACCCCACCCTTTTTAAACTCAGAATGTCTCATAAGTTCCTTGGACATTATCATGTGAGCCGGATACGCTACGAAACTATCAAACGGCTCTAAGGAAGGGAGAATGGGACACCCCGTGGTAGGGAAGATTGGAAATAGGGTAAAGAGAAATCGGAAGGAGTTGGAGGCCAAGTAACGAGTCGTAGGACTCGACATATCTACGTAAACTACTAAGTTAGAAGTCGTACATACGTGAGTTACTTTATTACATACCAAGCTTGCGTAGCAAGGATTTCATAGGCTCTTCAAAGTGAGATGAGATTACGAACCCACGAGGAAAAGAAAAAAAAATTGCGGGGCAGCCAATGGGAGGGTGACACATGGCAGAACCTAAGCAGGCAGGTGACCCGCCTGCTTGGGGTCAAGTAGGTGACCCACCTTCTTGGGGGAGGTGGGCCCCACTGCAATATGGCAGCCCCTCCTTGAACATGTAGGTGCGGTGGCCCAATAGGGGCTGGACACGTGTCACCTCTTGGGGCTGACACGTGTCACACCCTAAAGACACATATACATGTTGATATATATCATATACTTCAGTTGTTCATCAAAAGAACATCAGCCAACATAGAGAAAAAAACGTGAGAAAGAGAGATAGGGAGGCAGCCATGGCGTTTGAAGTTTAAAGGTAAGTTTCTCAATTTTCTCTCCGTGAATTAATTATATACGACGTTCCTAAAATACGTGGAGGTGTATATATGTATATTACGATGCTTACGAAACTATATTTTCAGTTCTACACTAGGTAAACTAAGAGAAACTTAAAGAGAAAACGCTAGTTAACAAACCCATTTTTGGAAGGGACAGTGATTAGTAATATTGGTATAACCTCTTGTATATATATTCGTTTGGGGTAATTAAATATGTTTTGGAAAGGTATTTCATAGTTCTATAACGTTAATTTAGACTCCAAAATCCAATTTTACTTTTATCAGCTCGAAAAAGGGTGATGAAGTGTAGAGGAGGCACTGCCCAGATTTTGGTTTTGGAAATCTTACATGGACTGCTGTTGGTGTTTCGGTTATATATTTTCGTACAAAATTGTTGTAGGGGTAATTCAAAATTATTTGAGACCTTGATACACATGTCTATAACTTTCATTGAGGACACAAATCCTATTTCCCCCAATTACCCCTCCGAAACTAAGCGACAATATAAGACAGTGGGCTGTCCAGATTTCACATTTTGGATAGTTTTGGCGAGTTTGACAAGTTCAACGTAAGGTCAGACCTTTCCTTTTAAATTGGAGTTTATGGTATTGTTATATGGTGTATTACACCCCTTGTATGCTGCTGGAAGTTTAAGAATGTCGTAGAAATACTCGACGTTCAAGATAAACTAAATTGGAATCGCTATAGTTAAATTGTCGTCGAAGGATAGTGTTGTTCGTGTGAGGTGCTTCTGCAGGGGTTTGATGTGTTGTTTCAGGGCCTAAACATGTTCTAATTTGGTTTAGGGTGGTTCTAGTTGAATCCACACGACCCCTCATTGCGTATAATGAAATGCGTTACAAAATAAAGGCTAGACGCCCTATTGTGTTACCGTATCTTTGAATAAGTCGTTTGGAGTTTATGTTGTATATTGTTTGTCCAAATTGATGCAGGTTGTTGTTGTTGGTTGGCTTTAGGTCTTAGGGACCTAATTGGAAATTTGGATAGGGCACATTATAGTGGAGGTGCTGCCCAATTTTCGTCGACGCCTTAGCGAATAACAGAACTAGTCGGGCAAACGACTAAGGAAATAGATTCCATTAATACTAAGATGTAACCTAGGGTGATGAAAAGTAAAAGGCGTTGATATTCATACTACTTTCTTGTTGAATAGGTTCAAAGAACGGCGAGGCAAGCAGGATAAAGAATAATTCAGACAAGGTATGTAAAGCTTTCTCTTGGCATGTTTTGGTATAAGTTCGTACAACTATCTTTCTTTCCTTTTGGCAATGTTTAGCCTTAAGTGAATTGTATATGAAGTGCGGGGATAATTCCATTCCCAGAATTCCGAGTACGCCTCATAACCCCTATCCACTGTTCAGTATTATAGTTCCTGTGAAGATTAAGTATTGCCTAGTAGGGCTTCTATGTGTCAGAATGTAATGTATGGGAAGCTATCTCTCATTTTCATTAAGATATATTTGATACGAAAATGAGGTTACAATGCCATAGTGGTTCACTGAGCCCCGTGAAGGGCCGGGTATGAAATATGTATATGAAGATCACCTAAAGGAAAGTACAAACTATATAGAACTTATTCTCTTTCTTCTTGTGGGGCATGTCCTTGTCTTAGTTGTAAGTTGAATCTGATCTGAACTCCGAGGTAACTCCATTATTAAACATCTCTTAATTACTTCTGAATATTAAACTCCTATAGTAGTTGAACTACTTTCCCTAGAAACTTTTATACGTTAAAGAGGTAACAAATGTACAGGCTCTATAACCTAAGGACTATAAGGTAATAAGTGTTTCTGATTCCATAAATGATTTGGCCCTATGTTAATACATGTCCAGGGCCTCCGAGATTACTTTTGAGACAACCCATAATGGCATTTAAGGGACACTCGAGATGACTACACCATTACTCGGGTTCTCAAATAAAAGCTTAACTTTCTTATTCTGTCGAGTCTCTGATAATGATTTAAATTGCATATAGTTACTCACTACTCTACTCGTGTATATTGTAACACTTCTTTCCCTGAGTCCTGGGCCAGGATATGCTCTCGTGCATAGTTCACTGCATTATTCCCTGAGTCCCTCAATAGAGGGCCAGGATACGTGTATAGATATATGATGATGTGTTGTAATAAGGTGGTGATGGCACTGGGGCCATGATGGTTTTACAGAGGTGATTCACCGGACCCCCGAAAGGGCCCTTCTATATGATATGACTCGAACATGCATGTTTTTGTAATTCACAAAGTACAGGTATAGGTTTCTGAATTGATATCTTATCCCATGTTTCTCTATCTCAAATATGCTTCCCATTGTATTATATTATGTTTTACATACTCAGTACATATATCGTACTGACCCCCTTCTCAGGGGGCTGCGTTCATGCCCGCAGGTACAGATACAGATTTTGGGAGTCCGTCAGCTTAGGATTCCATGCAGCTCAGTTGGAAGAGGCTCCATTGTATCGGGGCCTAGTTTTTGATATTGTCCACGGATGTATAAAAAATATTTCATCCATTCAGGGGTACGGCGGGGGCCCTGTCCCGCCATATGTTGTCATTTATATGTCTAGAGGTCAGCAGACATGTATATGTGGGTTGTATATATCAGTTTGGTTCAGCTGGGTCTATATGATAAATTGTAGATGTTGTTATGTTATGGAAGCCTTGTCGACATGCGTAAATTGTAGGGCTTCTAACTCCTATCTACTGTTCAGTAGGGCTTCTATGTGTCAGACTGTAATGTATGGGAAGGTCTTAGGCTTCCATAACATAACAACATCTACAATTTATCATATAGACCCAGCTGAACCAAACTGACATATACAACCCACATATACATGTCTGCGGACCTCTAGACATATAAATGACAACATATGGCGGGACAGGGCCCCCGCCGTACCCCTGAATGGATGAAATAATTTTTATACATCCGTGGACAGTATCAAAAACTAGGCCCCGATACAATGGAGCCTCTTCCAACTGAGATGCATGGAATCCTAAGCTGACGGACTCCCAAAATCTGTATATGTACCTGCGGGCATGAACGCAGCCCCCCGAAAAGGGGGTCAGTACAATATATGTACTGAGTATGTAAAACATAATATAATACAACTGGAAGCATATCTGAGATGGAGAAATAGGGGATAAAATATCAATTCAGAAACCTATACCTGTACTTTGTGAATTACAAAAACATGCATGTTCGATTCATATCATATAGCCGGCCCTTTCAGGGGTCCGGTGAATCACCTCTGTAAAACCATCATGTCCCAGTGCCATCACCACCTTATTACAACACATCATCATATATCTATACACGTATCCTGGCCCTCTATTGAGGGACTCAGGGAATAATGCAGTGAACTGTGCACGAGAACATATCCTGGCCCGTGACTCAGGGAAAGAAGTGTTACAATATACACGAGTAGAGTAGTGAGTAACTATATGCAATTTAAATCATTATCAGAGACTCGATAGAATAAGAAAGTTAAGCTTTTATTTGAGAACCCGAGTAATGGTGTAGTCATCTCGAGTGTCCCTTAAATGCCATTATGGGTTGTCTCAAAAGTAATCTCGGAGGCCCTGGACATGTATTAACATAGGGCCAAATCATTTATGGAATCAGAAACACTTATTACCTTATAGTCCTTAGGTTATAGAGCCTGTACATTTGTTACCTCTTTAACGTATAAAAGTTTCCAGGGAAAGTAGTTCAACTATTATAGGAGTTTAATATTCAGAAGTAATTAAGAGATGTTTAAGAATGGAGTTACCTCGGAGTTCAGATCAGATTCAACTTACAACTAAGACAAGGACATGCCCCACAAAAAGAAAGAGAATAAGCTCTATATAGTCTGTACTTTCCTTTAGGTGATCTTCATATACATATTTCGTACTCGGCCCTTCACGGGGCTCAGTGAACCACTATGGCATTGTAACCTCATTTTCGTATCAAATACATCTTAATGAAAATGAGAGATAGCTTCCCATACATTACATTCTGACACATAGAAGCCCTACTAGGCAATACTTAATCTTCACAAGAACTCTAATACTGAACAGTGGATAGGGGTTATGAGGCGTACACTGAATTCTGGGAATGGAATTATCCCCGCACTTCATATACAATTCACTTAAGGCTAATCATTTCCAAAAGGAAAGAAAGATATTTGTACGAACTTATACCAAAACATGCCAAGAGAAAGCTTTACATACCTTGTCTGAATTATTCCTTATCCTGCTTGCCTCGCCGTCCTTTGAACCTATTCAACATGAAAGTAGTATGAATATCAACGCCTTTTACTTTCCAGAACCCTAGGTTACATCTTAGTATTAATGGAATCTATTTCCTTAGTCGTTTCCCCGACTAGTTCTGTTATTCGCTAAGGCGTCGACGAAAATTGGGCAGCACCTCCCCTATAATGTGCCCTATCCAAATTTACAATTAGGTCCCTAAGACCTACAGCCAACCAACAACAACAACCTGCATCAATTTGGACCAACAATATACAACATAAACTCCAAACAACTTATTCAAAGATACGGTAGCACAATAGGGCGTCTAGCCTTTATTTTGTAACGCCTTTCATTATACGCAACGAGGGGTCGTGTGGATTCAACCAGCAGCACCCTAACCCACATTAGAACATATTTAGGCCCTGCAACAACACATCACACCCCTGAAGCAGCACCTCACACGAACAACACTATCCTTCGACGACAATTTAACTATAGCAATTCCAATTTAGTTTATTTCGAACGTCGAGCATTTCTATGACATTTTTAAACTTTCAGCAGCATAAAAGGGGTGTAATACACCATATAACGTGACCATAAGCTTCAAATTGAAAGGAAAAACCTTACCTTTCCCAAAATTAGCCAAAACTCGCCAAACCTATCAAAACGTGAATTCTGGACAGCCTACTGTCTTGTATTGTCGCTTAGTTTCGAAGGGGTAATTGAAGTAAACAAGATTTGTGGCCTCAATGAAAGTTATAGAAATGTGTATCAAGGTCGCAAAAAATTTTGAATTACCCCTACATCAATTTTGTATGAAAATATATGACCAAAATACTCACAGCTGTCCGTGTAGGATTTCCAAAACCAAATCTGGGCAGTACCTCCTCTACACTTCATCACCCATTTTCGCGAAGCTAAAAGCAAAACTGGATTCGAAAGTCTAAATAAAAGTTATAGACCTATTAAATACCTTTCCAAAAAATATTTAATCACCCAAAACTAAGCTATACCCAAGAAGTTATACCAATATTACTAACAACTGTCCCCTCCAAAAACGGGTCTGTTCCCTAGCGTTTTCTCTTTAAGTTTCTCTTAGGTTTCCAAGTGAAGAACTGAAAATATGGTTCCGTAGGCATCGTAATATACATATATACACCTCCACGTAATTGAGAAACACCGTAGATAATTAATTCACAGAAGAAAAGTAAGAAACTTACCTTAACTTCTCCAAAACGTGGCTGCCTTTCTCCTTTCTCTTCTTCACGTTTTTCTTCTAAGTTCTTGGCTGATTTTTGGATATGTAATGAAGTACTTAGTCATAATACATACATATATAGGTTGTCTTAGGAGGTGACACGTGTCATCCTCTAAGGGAGACTCGTGTCCAACCCTTATTGGACCACCTAACTATGGAACCACTTAGGGGCTGCCACGTGGCAGTGGGGTCCACCCCCACCCCAAGAAGGCAGGTGGGTCACCTCCTTGCTTGAGGTGATGCCACGTGTCACTCTCTTATTGGCTTCCTCGATTCATCTTGTTCCCTTCCCCGTGGGTTCGTAATCTCGTCTCATTTTAAGAGCCTATGTAATCCATGCTTCGCAAGCTTGGTACGTACTCCAATAGCTTAAGTATGTAAGACTTCCAAGTTAGTAGCTTACATAGGTAACTCGAGTCCTACGACCCATTACTTGGCCTCCAAGCTTGCGTATATGAAGTATTGGTATGGAAGTACGTGTTAAGAAAATAACAAAGAATCTCCCTACAATTTGTATAAGGTGCTAAGAGAAGTTTTATCTAACATTCGGGGACGAATGTTCTAAAGGGGGAAAGGATGTTACACCCCACCCTTTTTAAACTCAGAATGTCTCATAAGTTCCTTGGACATTATCATATGAGCCGGATACGCTACGACACTACCAAACGGCTCTAAGGAAGGGCGAATGGGACACCCCGTGGTAGGGAAGATTGGAAATAGGGTCAAGAGAAGTCGGAAGGAGTTGGAGGCCAAGTAACGAGTCGTAGGACTCGACTTATCTACGTAAACTACTAAGTTAGAAGTCGTACATACGTGAGTTACTTGATTACATACCAAGCTTGCGTAGCAAGGATTTCATAGGCTCTTAAAGTGAGACGAGATTACGAACCCACGAGGAAAAGAAAAAAATTTCGCGGGGCAGCCAATGGAAGGGTGACACGTGGAAGCACCTAAGCAGGCAGGTGACCCACCTACTTGGGGTCAAGTAGGTGACCCACCTGCTTGGGGGAGGTGGGCCCCATTGCCACGTGGCAGCCCCTCCTTGAACATGTAGGTGCGGTGGCCCAATAGGGGCTGGACACGTGTCACCTCTTGGGGATGACATGTGTCACACCCTAAAGCCACATATACATGTTGATATATATCATATACTTCAGTTGTTCATCAAAAGAACATCAGCCAACATAGAGAAAAAAACCGTGAGAAAGAGAGATAGGGAGGCAGCCATGGCGTTTGAAGTTTAAAGGTAAGTTTCTCAATTTTCTCTCCGTGATTTAATTATATACGACGTTCTTAAAATAAGTTGAGATGTATATATGTATATTACGATGCTTACGGAACTATATTTTTAGTTCTACACTTGGAAAACTAAGAGAAACTTAAAGAGAAAACGCTAGTTAACAAACCCGTTTTTGGAAGGGACAGTGATTAGTAATATTCGTATAACTTCTTGTCTTTAGCTTTGTTTTGGGTGATGATATATTTGTTTTGGAAAGGTATTTCATATTACTTTAACTTTCATTTAGACTCCAAAATCCAGTTTTACTTTTATCAGCTTGAAAAAGGGTGATGAAGTGTAGAGGAGGTACTGCCCAGATTTTGGTTTTGGAAATCTTACACGGACTGCTGTTGGTGTTTCGGTTATATATTTTCGTACAAAATTTCTGTAGGGGTAATTCAAAAATTTTTGCGACCTTGATACACATGTATATAACTTTCATTGAGGACACAAATCCTATTTCCCTCAATTACCCCTCCGAAACTAAGCGACAATATAAGATAGTGGGCTGTCCAGATTTCACATTTTGGATAGTTTTGGCGAGTTTGACAAGTTTAATGTAAGGTAAGACCTTTCATTTTAAATTGGAATTTATGGTATTGTTATATGGTGTATTACACCCCTTTTATGCTGCTGGAAGTTTAAAAATGTCGTAGAAATGCTCGACGTTCGAAATAAACTAAATTGGAATCGCTATATTTAAATTGTTGTCGAAGGATAGTGTTGTTCGTGTGAGGTGCTGCTGCAGGGGTTTGATGTGTTGTTGCAGGGCCTAAATATGTTCTAATATGGGTTAGGGTGCTTCTAGTTGAATCCACACGACCCCTCGTTGCGTATAATAAAAGACGTTACAAAATAAAGGCTAGACGCCCTATTGTGCTACCATATCTTTGAATAAGTCGTTTGGAGTTTATGTTGTATATTGTTGGTCAAAATTGCTGCAGGTTGTTCTTGTTGGTTGGCTGTAGGTCTTAGGGACCTAATTGGAAAAATTCGGATAGGGCACATTATAGGGGAGGTGCTGCCCAATTTTCGTTAACGTCCTAACAAACTAAAGGACTAGTCGAGGAAACGACTAAGGAAATAGATTCCATTAATACTAATATGTAACCTAGGGTGCTGGAAAGTAAAAGGCGTTGATATTCATACTACTTTCATGTTGAATAGGTTCAAAGGACGGTGAGGCAAGCAGGATAAGAAATAATTCAGACAAGGTATGTAAAGCTTTCTCTTGGCATGTTTTGGTATAAGCTCGTACAACTATCTTTCTTTCCTTTTGGCAAGTTTTAGCCTTAAGTGAATTGTGTGTGGAATGTGGGGATAATTACATTCCCAAAACTCCTAGTACGCCTCATAACCCCTATCCACTGCTTAGTTTTGGAATTTTTGTAAGGATTGAGTATTGCCTAGTAAGGCTTCTACGTGTTAAACAGTAGTGTGTGAAAAGCTATCTCTCATTTTCCTTGACATGTATTTGATACAAAAATGAGATTATGATGCCATAATGATTCACCGAGCCCCATGATGGGCCGGGTACGAAATATGTGTATGCAGATCCCCTAAAGGAAAGTACAGACTACATAAAGCTTATTCTATTTCTTCTTTTGGGTATGCCTTTGTCTTAGTTGTAAGTTGAATATGATCTGAGCTCTACGGTAACTCTATTCTCAAACATCTCTTATTTACTTCTAAATATTGAACTCCTATAGTAGTTGAACTACTTTCCCTGGAAACTTTTATACTTTAAAAAGGTAACAAATGTACAGGCTCTACAACCTAAGGACTATAAGGTAATAAGTGTTTCTGATTCCATAAATGATTTGGCCCTATGTTAATACATGTCCAGAGCCTCCGAGATTACTTTTCAGACAACCCATAATGGCATTTAAGGGACACTCGAGATGACTACACCGTTACTCGGGTTCTCAAATAAAAGCTTAACTTTCTTATTCTGTCGAGTCTCTGATAATGATTTAAATTGCATATAGTTACTCACTACTCTACTCGTGTATATTATAACACTTCTTTCCCTGAGTCCCTCAATAGAGGGCCAGGATACGTGTATAGATATATGATGATGTGTTGTAATAAGGTGGTGATGGCACTGGGGCCATGATGGTTTTACAGAGGTGATTCACTGGACCCCCGAAAGGGCCGGCTATATGATATGACTCGAACATGCATGTTTTTGTAATTCACAAAGTATAGGTACAGGTTTCTGAATTGATATCTTATCCCCTGTTTCTCTATCTCAGATATGCTTCCAGTTGTATTATATTATGTTTTACATACTCAGTACATATATCGTACTGACCCCCTTCTCGGGGGCTGCATTCATGCCCGCAGGTACAGATACAGATTTTGGGAGTCCATCAGCTTAGGATTCCATGTAGCTCAGTTGGAAGAGGCTCCATTGTATAGGGGCCTAGTGTTTCATACTGTCCACGGATGTATAACAATTATTTCATCCATTCACAGGTACGGCGGGGGCCCTTTCCTGCCATATGTTGTCATTTATATGTTTAGAGGTCTGCAGACATGTATATGTGGGTTGTATATGTCAGTTTGGTTCAGCTGGGTCTGTATGATATATTGTACATGTTGTTATGTTATGGCAGCCTTGTCGGCTTGTGTGCCCTGTCATGTTGTGATACAAACAAAAAAGGCTACAGGTATATGTAAATGTTATCGCCCAGTAGGGCTCTGTTACATGATATTGTTTTTTTACAGTTCAATGTGACCACAACTGCATATCTATCAGCTATGGTCACATTGAACTGTAAATAAAACAATATCATGTAACAAAGCCCCACTGGGCGATAACATTTACATATAACTGTAGCCCTTTTTGTTTGTATCACAACATGACAGGGCACGTAAGCCGATAAGTCTGCCATAACATAACAACATGTACAATATATCATATAGACCCAGTTGAACCAAACTGACATATACAACCCACATATACGTGTCTGCAGACCTCTAAACATATAAATGACAACATATGGCGGGATAGGGCCCCCGCCGTACCCCTGAACGGATGAAATAATTTTTATACATCCGTGGACAGTATAAAAAATAGGCCCCGATACAATGAAGCCTCTTCCAACTGAGCTACATGGAATCCTAAGCTGACGGACTCCCAAAATCTATATTTGTACTTGCGGGCATGAACGAAGCCCCCCAAGAAAGGGGGTCAGTACGATATATGTACTGAGTATGTAAAACATAATATAATACAACTGGAAGCATATCTGAGATAGAGAAACAGGGGATAAGATATCAATTCAGAAACCTGTACCTGTACTTTGTGAATTACAAAAACATGCATGTTCGAGTCATATCATATAGCCGGCCCTTTCGGGGGTCCGGTGAATCACCTCTATAAAACCATCATGGCCCCAGTGCCATCACCACCTTATTACAACACATCATCATATATCTATACACGTATCCTGGCCCTCTATTGAGGGACTCAGGGAATAATGCAGTGAACTGTGCACGAGAACATATCCTGGCCCGGGACTCAGGGAAAAAAGTGTTACAATATACACGAGTAGAGTAGTGAGTAACTATATACAATTTAAATCATTATCAGAGACTCGACAGAATAAGAAAGTTAAGCTTTTATTTGAGAACCCGAGTAACGGTGTAGTCATCTCGAGTGTCCCTTATATGCCATCATGGGATGTCTCAAAAGTAATCTCGGAGGCCCTGGACATGTATTAACATAGGGCCAAATCATTTATGGAATCAGAAACACTTATTACCTTATAGTCCTTAGGTTGTAGAGCCTGTACATTTGTTACCTCTTTAACGTATAAACGTTTCCAGGGAAAGTAGTTCAACTACTATAGGAGTTTAATATTCAGAAGTAATTAAGAGATGTTTAAGAATGGAGTTACCTCGGAGTTCAGATCAGATTCAACTTACAACTAAGACAAGGACATGCCCCACAAAAAGAAAGAGAATAAGCTCTATATAGTCTGTACTTTCCTTCAGGTGATCTTCATATACATATTTCGTACCCGGCCCTTCACGGGGATCGGTGAACCACTATGGCATTGTAACCTCATTTTCGTATCAAATACATATTAATGAAAATGAGAGATAGCTTCCCATACATTACATTCTGACACATAGAAGCCCTACTAGGCAATACTTAATCTTCACAGGAACTCTAATACTGAACAGTGGATAGGAGTTATGAGGCGTACTCGGAATTCTGGGAATGGAATTATCCCCGCACTTCATATACAATTCACTTAAGTCTAAACATTGCCAAAAGGAAAGAAAGATAGCTGTACGAACTTATACCAAAATATGCCAAGAGAAAGCTTTACATACCTTGTCTGAATTATTCCTTATCCTGCTTGCCTCGCCGTCCTTTGAACCTATTCAATATGAAAGTAGTATGAATATCAACGCCTTTTACTTTCCAGCACCCTAAGTTACATCTTAGTATTAATGGAATCTATTTCCTTAGTCGTTTCCCCGACTAGTTCTATTATTCGCTAAGGCGTCGACGAAAATTGGGAAGCACCTCCCCTATAATGTGCCCTATCCAAATTTCCAATTAGGTACCTAAGACCTACAGCCAACCAACAACAACAACCTGCATCAATTTTGACCAACAATACACAACATAAACTCCAAACGACTTATTCAAAGATACGGTAGCACAATAGGGCGTCTAGCCTTTATTTTATAACGCCTTTCATTATACGCAACGAGGGGTCGTTTGGATTCAACCAGCAGCACCCTAACCCACATTAGAACATATTTAGGCCCTGCAACAACACATCACACCCCTGAAGCAGCACCTCACACGAACAACACTATCCTTCGACAACAATTTAACTATAGCAATTCCAATTTAGTTTATTTCAACGTCGAGCATTTCTACGACATTTTTAAACTTTCAGCAGCATAAAAGGGGTGTAATACACCATATAACAACACCATAAGCTTCAAATTGAAAGGAAAGGTCTTACCTTACGTTAAACTTGTCAAACTCGCCAAAACTATCCAAAATGTGAAATCTGGACATCCCGCTGTCTTATATTGTCGCTTAGTTTCGGAGGGGTAATTGAGGGAAATAGGATTTATGTCCTCAATGAAAGTTATATACATGTGTATCAAGGTCGCAAAAAATTTTGAATTACCCCTACAGCAATTTTGTACGAAAATACATAACCGAAACACCAACAGCAGTCCGTGTAAGATTTCCAAAACCAAAATCTGGGCAGTACCTCCTCTACACTTCATCACCCTTTTTCGGGCTGATAAAAGTAAATCTGGATTTTGGAGTCTAAATGAAAGTTAAAGTAATATGAAATACCTTTCCAAAACAAATATATCATCACCCGAAACAAAGCTAAACACAAGAAGTTATACCAATATTACTAATCACTGTCCCTTCCAAAAATGGGTTTGTTAACTAGCGTTTTCTCTTTAAGTTTCTCTTAGTTTTCCAAGTGTAGAACTGAAAATATAGTTCCGTAAGCATAGTAATATACATATATATACCTCCACGTATTTTAGGAACATCGTATATAATTAATTCACGGAGAAAAAATTGAGAAACTTACCTTTAAACTTCAAACGCCATGGCTGCCTCCCTATCTCTCTTTCTCACGTTTTTTTTCTCTATGTTGGCTGATGTTCTTTTGATGAACAACTGAAGTATATGATATATATCAACATGTATATGTGGCTTGAGGGTGTGACACGTGTCATCCCCAAGAGGTGACAAGTGTCCAGCCCCTATTGGGCCACCACACCTACATGTTCAAGGAGGGGCTGCAACGTGGCAATGGGGACCACCTCCCCCAAGCAGGTGGGTCACCTACTTGACCCCAAGCAGGTGGGTCACCTGCCTTCTTAGGTGCTGCCACATGTCACCCTCCCATTGGCTGCCCCGCGAAATTTTTTTCTTTCCCTCGTGTGTTCGTAATTTCGTCTCACTTTAAGAGCCTATGAAGTCCTTGCTACGCAAGCTTGGTATGTAATCAAGTAACTCATGTATGTACGACTTCTAACTTAGTAGTTTACGTAGATAAGTCGAGTCCTACGACTCGTTACTTGGCCTCCAACTCCTTCCGACTTCTCTTGACCCTATTTCCAATCTTCCCTACCACGGGGTGTCCCATTCTCCCTTCCTTAGAGCCATTTGTTAGTGTCGTAGCGTATCCGGCTCACATGATAATGTCCAAGGAACTTATGAGACATTCCGAGTTTAAAAAGGGTGGGGTGTAACATCCTTCCCCCCTTTAGAACATTCGTCCCCGAATGTTAGATAAAACTTCTCTTAGCACCTTATACAAATCGTAGGGAGATTCTTTGCTATTTTATTTACACGTACTTCCATACCAATACTTCATATACGTGATTCAGGAATCGGGGTTACCTGTAAATATCGGTTACAGGTGCAAATACTTGTATTTCATGTTTTCTTCAGTTCACCGATCAACCTCTTTCTGGTTTTGATTTTTCTATCGTATCTTGATGGAAAGCACGTCTTTAGTCTACAATCTTCCAGTTCGCCAATCTAAGATGGCGGTAGTTTTTTTTCCTCACAGGATTCCATTTCCTGGACCTCATTTATGGAATATACCCTGGGTGGTTCGTCAGTATCCTTGCGAAGCATTTCTATCTGAGGGACTAGGCGTATAGTTTTCAAATAAGGTGGTAAGTTCAACTTACCAGCCACTTTGCCCACCTTACGAGCAACTTGATACCATCTAATATAATTTGGGCTAAGTTCCTTTTCTAGGTGACCCTATGATGCACATCCAATCATCAACTTGAACTCTGTATGTCGATGTCGATTATTTGTATATCATTCCTACCGACTCTGGGCTTTTAGTCAACAGCTTGCTTAATCATGTCAAGGCCTTTTTAGCTTAGTCTTTCTAACATTGAACCATCCACTAGGGGACTTACACGTCTTACTCTACCAGTAGCACTAATTCTATCTCGGTAATTTGGCTTAACCTATCTTTGTGTCTCTCGATAGTCAATTACAACTTGGGCTCCCTTGCCTAGGACAATAGCTGTGGGGACTCCGTAAGGTCCTACCACTCTTTTACTCTACAATTTTACACCTTCTCGGCGGAGTAGGTAACCTTTGATCGAAGGAGCAGGGACTAATATCATTAATCCACAAGTAACCTTCCCTCCAGAGTCATCTGGCGCAGGAGTGCAAAATGAGTTTTGTAGTCCTGGTCATATTGTGGGATTTTCAACCTTGGGCACTGCTTCCTGTCTTTCGTAAATTACATCAGCTGGTACCCTTTCCTTTTTGGGTTCTTTTTTTTTGCCCTCAGAGTTGGCTACTAAGTGGTGTCAAAATTCCCTCGCCCACTTGCCCATATAGCCATTCTGCGGTTTTCCTCTCATTAACTAGTTCTATGTTGAAGAGTTGTGGCATTCGAGTGCGTCGTCAATTAGAAATTAACTAATCCTTCTTGTTTTGCTTAAGCCCTTATTACAATTAACTTAACGTATCTTATAATACTCTGGGTACATAATCTCATATCGTTTCTCCATCACTAGTTCAGATTCCTCCATCTCGCGCGATCATACCAGCACTAATGCATTAATTTCCATCAGAATTTTGAAGTTAAGCGTGCTGGGGCGAGAGTAATATTGGGATGGGTGACCTCCATGGGAAGTATTCGTGTCGCGTTTCATTGTAACCTTTTCCACGAGGTGCGGGCACTCAACTTAGCTCCAGATTTACCTCAACGTTGTCTCGCGAGTCTTTATGTTTTGCCCTGTCCTTTCGTCTGTTATCTTGCATCCAGTATCGGCATATATCTTTAGCTCCACGATCCTTTATTTACTTTGTGTTCTCCTCATTTTCTATCGCAAGAGGCTTTCTATTCCTTTTTCTTTGATTATTTATCTATCGCAACATTATTTGCGATTAACTCTATACCCAACATTTTGGCTTTTGGTCTAGCATGTTGTCATTATCCTTCGTAATGTCTCTTAAGTTGGTTGATATCCCTTCATGGTTACACTCTTTTGTTTTTATCCGCAGCTGCCTTCTAGTGTTATGTTAGTCAGGGTCTCATCAAAAACTTCCTAATGCTGCCTTATGTAGCATTCTGGCTTCCATCCAATTATTGGTAGCTTCCGAACCTTTCTAACTTGGTTCGGTAAGGTATCTTATTGATGTTTAGACGTCCATCTTAAATATATTCCCATATTGATTGCCTTCATCTTACTTTTTCCATTTTCTCATTAACTTCCCCCCTTTAGAGGGTACTCATACTTTCCTTTGTTTGTACTTATAGTCGTTTCAATTCCAACTAGGCAGTGCTAATATTTCGACGATAAGGTTTTCTTGGAGTAGTAGCTTTATCCCAACCTATATCATGTGCTTCTTGGGGCGAATAGGAGTTGCGCCATTTATTCCTTAAGTTTGTCATCCTCGTCCCTTAAGGGTTCCACCATTTTCGGGGCGACGTTGTCTACACGCGTCATTTTTCATTTCATTTTTTTTATCTTAAGCCCCATGCTCTTACTGCATTCTCAACGCATGCCCTTAACATAGTCAACACGTACTAAATGCGTCTTACTAGTGGTTCCACTTTGTCCCTGCATACTCGTATCACACTGTTCAATTCATACTTACATATCCCCTTTTTAATTCGTATTCGTCCCTCACATCTCCCTGAGATGCTCCCGTTAGGAGTTCTTTTCCCAATTTGTCGGTGGAAAACTATAAATTGTTACCATAAATCATTTTCCAACCATTGTTGGAAGAAACCAAAATTTCTTAAACATCACAGAACTTCTGTTAATACTTGACCTACCTGGTCCCCTTCCGAGTTTACCCTCGAGTTATGAATAACTCATCTAATTTACAATAGGAGTTGGGGGCTTGGTACCTTCAAAAGAGTGAATCTCAATTACTGGACATCTTACCCTTCAACCTGAGCTTCTCTTTTGTTGTTATACAACACAATTACGGTTGGAGATACTGCGGTCTGAAATGTACTGCTCAAACAGACTTTTGTTTCTTTGAAATAACCTTCCCCAAGCAAAGAGGGTGTCCCTTATTGACGACATGAAGAGTACCTCTTACAACTTTACTTTAGCATAATACGGGTACTCGGTATCAATTTCTAAGACATGTTATAAAACTACGTTTTATTCCCTTTTCCTTGTTCTGGGAAAATTTCGGCAGAGTTTCCTCTACACTTCTTACTATTTCAAAACCTGCACGTAAAAAAATACCAACAATGCCTCACAGTGCCAACATATATATATATACATATCATATCACAGCCACACAGGGCTTTCAATGTCAACAATAATATAAAAATACTGGACTTACCTCATATGTCCAACTCCAAACTACATCTGTTGCACTTTCTGTCTGCTTTCCTTTCAGGTTTCAACTTTATATTTCAATAACTTACCCGACGGATATCTTCCGTGGCTTTACTTTACTTGCCTGCATGCTTCGTAACTTTCCATGTCGTCAATTACCTCCTTTTATTGGTGTCGTCCTTCTGTTAAGATCCCAGGTTAGTATAAGGAATTTTCCTATGACTCGGATCTAAAGCATGATCTCAGATGTAGAAGAAAAGTAACATCCTAAATGTCCTGTAGCTTCATGTTTATAGATGTGGCGCGCAACACATCGATAACCAAGACTCTATTAGAAACGGTCTACAGACACTCTGAGGATGAACTGCTCTGATACCACTTCTGTGACAACCCAACCCCATAGGTCGCGACTGGGGTCCGACCTGGACCCCCCGTACACATATCTATCAGTTGTGGTCACATTGAACTGTAAATAAAACAATATCATGTAACAGAGCCCCACTGGGCGATAACATTTACATATAACTGTAGCCCTTTTTGTTTGTATCACAACATGACAGGGCACGTAAGCCGATAAGTCTGCCATAACATAACAACATGTACAATATATCATATAGACCCAGTTGAACCAAACTGACATATACAACCCACATATACGTGTCTGCAGACCTCTAAACATATAAATGACAACATATGGCGGGATAGGGCCCCCGCCGTACCCCTGAACGGATGAAATAATTTTTATACATCCGTGGACAGTATAAAAAATAGGCCCCGATACAATGGAGCCTCTTCCAACTGAGCTACATGGAATCCTAAGCTGACGGACTCCCAAAATCTATATTTGTACTTGCGGGCATGAACGAAGACCCCCAAGAAAGGGGGTCAGTACGATATATGTACTGAGTATGTAAAACATAATATAATACAACTGGAAGCATATCTGAGATAGAGAAATAGGGGATAAGATATCAATTCAGAAACTTGTACCTGTACTTTGTGAATTACAAAAACATGCATGTTCGAGTCATATCATATAGCCGGCCCTTTCGGGGGTCCGGTGAATCACCTCTGTAAAACCATCATGGCCCTAGTGCCATCACCACCTTATTACAACACATCATCATATATCTATACACGTATCTTGGCCCTCTATTGAGGGACTCAGGGAATAATGCAGTGAACTGTGCACGAGAACATATCCTGGCTCGAGACTCAGGGAAAAAAGTGTTACAATATACACGAGTAGAGTAGTGAGTAACTATATGCAATTTAAATCATTATCAGAGACTCGACAGAATAAGAAAGTTAAGCTTTTATTTGAGAACCCGAGTAACGGTGTAGTCATCTCGAGTGTCCCTTAAATTCCATTATGGGTTGTCTCAAAAGTAATCTCGGAGGCCCTAGACATGTATTAACATAGGGCCAAATCATTTATGGAATCAGAAACACTTATTACCTTATAGTCCTTAGGTTGTATAGCCTGTACATTTGTTACCTCTTTAACGTATAAAAGTTTCCAAGAAAAGTAGTTCAACTACTATAGGAGTTTAATATTCAGAAGTAATTAAGAGATGTTTAAGAATGGAGTTACCTCGGAGTTCAGATCAGATTCAACTTACTACTAAGACAAGGACATGCCCCACAAAAAGAAAGAGAATAAGCTCTATATAGTCTGTACTTTCCTTTAGGTGATCTTCATATACATATTTCGTACCCAGCCCTTCACGAGGCTCGGTGAACCACTAAGGCATTGTAACCTCATTTTCGTATCAAATACATCTTAATGAAAATGAGAGATAGCTTCCCATACATTACATTCTGACACATAGAAGCCCTACTAGGCAATACTTAATCTTCACAGGAACTCTAATACTGAACTGTGGATAGGGATTATGAGGCGTACTCGGAATTCTGGGAATGGAATTATCCCCGCACTTCATATACAATTCACTTAAGGCTAAACATTGCCAAAAGGAAAGAAAGATAGCTATACGAACTTATACCAAAACATGCCAAGAGAAAGCTTTACATACCTTGTCTGAATTATTCCTTATCCTGCTTGCCTCGCAGTCCTTTGAACCTATTCAACATGAAATTAGTATGAATATCAACGCCTTTTACTTTCCATCGCCCTAGGGTACATCTTAGTATTAATGGAATCTATTTCCTTAGTTGTTTCCCTGACTAGTTTTGTTATTCGCTAAGGCATCGACGAAAATTGGGCAGCACCTCCCCTATAATGTGCCCTATCCAAATTTCCAATTAGGTCCCTACGACATACAGCCAACCAACAACAACAACCTGCATCAATTTGGACCAACAATACACAACATAAACTCCAAACGACTTATTCAAAGATACGGTAGCACAATAGGGCGTCTAGCTTTTATTTTGTAACGCCTTTCATTATACGCAACGAGGGGTCATGTGGATTCAACTAGAAGCCCCCTAACCCACATTAGAACATATTTAGTCCCTGCAACAACACATCAAACCCCTACAGCAGCACCTCACACGAACAACACTATCCTTCGACGATAATTTAACTATAGCAATTCCAATTTAGTTTATCTCGAACGTCGAGCATTTCTACGACATTCTTAAACTTCCATAAGCATAAAAGGAGTGTAATACACCATATAACAATACCATAAACTCCAATTTAAAAGGAAAGGTCTTACCTTACGTTAAACTTGTCAAACTCGCCAAAACTATCCAAAATGTGAAATCTAGACAGCCCACTGTCTTATATTGTCGCTTAGTTTCAGAGGGGTAATTGAGGGAAATAGGATTTGTGTCCTCAATGAAAGTTATAGACATGTGTATCAAGGTCTCAAACAATTTTGAATTACCCCTACAACAATTTTGTACGAAAATATATAACTGAAACACCAACAACAGTCCGTGTAAGATTTCCAAAACCAAAATATGGGCAATACCTCCTCTACACTTCATCACCCTGTTTTGAGCTGATAAACGTAAAACTGGATTTTGTAGTCTAATTGAAAGTTATAGAACTATGAAATACCTTTCCAAAACATATTGAATTAGCCGAAATGAATCTATACAAAAGAAGTTATACCAATATTACTAATCACTGTCCCTTCCAAAAACGGTTTTGTTAACTAGCGTTTTCTCTTTAAGTTTCTCTTAGTTTTCCAAGTGTAGAACTGAAAATATAGTTCCGTAAGCATCGTAATATACATATATACACATCCACGTATTTTAGGAACGTCGTATATAATTAATTCACGGAGAGAAAATTGAGAAACTTACCTTTAAACTTCAAACGCCATGGCTGCCTCCCTATCTCTCTAAAAAACCCAATGAGTTAAAACTTTTTCGTGTACGTGTGGCCTCTTTCATTCATATCGTATCATGAAAGAGAATGCAAGCCGACAAGACTTCCATAACGTAAAAACATTTACAACGTATCGTATAGGCACAGCCGAAATAAACTTATGAACAACCCATACATACATATCTACAGACCTCTAAGAATAGGAACGACAACATATGGCGGGACAGGGCTCCCGCCGTACCCCTATGTAACCAAATATATACATCGGTGGTTTGGTACCAAAACTTGGCTCTGAATCAATGTAGCTTATTCTAAACTTGCTGAGTGGAATCCTGAGCTGGTGGACTCCCAAAATCTGTATTGTACCTGCGGGCATGAAACGCAGCCCCCCCGAAGAAAGGGGGGTCAGTACGATATACGTACTGAGTATATAAGCATAACATAACTGAGATAACAGCTGAACCAAGGATGCAGGAAACCAGGTATAACATTTAATAGGGTACTGTATCTGCACCTTACAAAATAAAGTCATATATACCACTATCACATACCGTATCTGGCCCGCTCGGGGACTCGGTGTTACAAATTTATCTTTATGTTATCATAAGCATAAATATACCATAACCGGCCCATTAATGAGACTCGGTCTGCAATCATGTCGTCTTATCATTGCATTCACATAGCATACCCGGCCCTTGGTGGGGCTCGGTCATACCCGGCCCTTGTTGGGACTCGGTGAATATTTATATCATCTTATATCATACCCGGCCCATTTTTGGGACTTCGGTCGTACCTGGTCCTCTATGGGACTCGGTAAGGATATGTAAACAATATGCACAAGCAGAGTAGTAAGTAACCATATGCAAGCTAGATCATTACCTCAGAGATCGTATCATGTTTAACTTATAGCTAAGATATGCCAAAAGAAGAAAGAGAATAAGCTCTATATAGTCTGTACTTTCCTTCAGGTGATCTTCATATACATATTTCATACCCGGACCTTCATGGGGCTCGATGAACCACTATAGAATCATAATCTCATTTTCGTATCAAATACATCTCACTAGGAATGAAAGATAGCTTCCCATACATTATATTATGACACATAGAAGCCCTACTAGACAATACTTAATCTTCACAGAAACTCTAATACTGAACAGTGGATAGGGGTTATGAGGCATACTCAGAATTCTAGGAATGGAATTATCCCCGCACTTCATATACAATTCACTTAAGGCTAAACATTGCCAAAAGAAAAGAAAGATAGTTGTACGAACTTATACCAAAACATGCCAAGAGAAAGCTTTACATACTTATGCCAAAAACATGCCAAAAGAAAGCTTCACATACCTTGTATGAATTATTCCTTATCCTGCTTGCCTCGTCATCCTTTGAACCTATTCAAAATGAAAGTAGTATGAATATCAACCCCTTTTACTTTCCAGCATCCTCGGTTACATCTTAATATTAATGGAATCTATTTCCTTAGTCGTTTCCCCGACTAGTTCTGTTATTTACTAAGACGTCGACAAAAATTGGACAGCACCTCCCCTATAATGTGCCCTATCCAAATTTCCAATTAGGTCCCTAAGACCTACAGCCAACCAACAACAACAACCTGCAGCAATTCATACCAACAATATACAACATAAACTTCAAACGACTTATTCAAAAATACGGTAGCACAATAGGGCGTCTAGCCTTTATTTTGTAACGCCTTTCATTATATGCAATGAGGGGCATGTGGATTCAACCAGCAGCACCCTAACCCACATTAGAACATATTTAGGCCCTGCAACAACACATCACACCCCTGCAGCAGCACCTCACACGAACAACACTATCCTTCAACGACAATTTAACTATAACAATTTCAATTTAGTTTATTTCGAACGTCGAGCATTTCTACGACATCCTTAAACTTCCAGCACCATACAAGGGGTGTAATAAACCATATAAAAACACCATAAACTTCAAATAGAAAGGAAAAACCTTACCTTTCCCAAAATTGGCCAAAACTCGCCAAACCTATCAAAACGTGAATTCTGGACAGCCCACTGTCTTATATTGTCGCGTAGTTTCTGAGGGGTAATTGAGGGAAACAGGATTTGTGGCCTCAATGAAAGTTATATACATGTGTATCAAGGTCGCAAAAAATTTTGAATTACACCTACAGCAATTTTGTACGAAAAGATATGCCCAAAATACTCACAGCTGTCCGTGTAGGATTTCCAAAACAAAATCTGGGCAGTACCTCCTCTACACTTCATCACCTTTTTTAGCGAAGCTAAAAGCAAAACTGGATTTAAAGGTCTAAATAAAAGTTATATCCCCATGAAATTCCTTTCCAAAACATATTGAATCACCAGAAGCTAAGATACACACAAGAAGTTATACCAATATTACTAACAACTGTCCCCTCCAAAAACGGGTTTGTTCCCTAGCGTTTTCTCTTTAAGTTTCTCTTAGGTTTCCAAGTGAAGAACTGAAAATATGGTTCCGTAGGCATCGTAATATACATATATACACCTCCACGTAATTGAGAAACACCGTAGATAATTAATTCACAGAAGAAAAGTGAAGAACTTACCTTAATTTCCTCCAATTTGTGGCTGTTGTTGTGAGCTCTCTTTCTCTCACGTTTCTCTCTATAATTTGGCTGATTTTTGGACTTCAAATGACTTAAGAGTCATTAATATACATATATAGGGTCCCTTAGGAAGTGACACGTGTCATCCCCTAAGGGTGACACGTGTCAAACCCTTATTGGGCCACAGATCCATGCTTTCAAGGAGGGGCTGCCACGTGTCCTTGTGGGCCCCACCTCCCAAGTAGGTGGGTCACCTACTTGACCCTAAGTAGGTAGGTCACTTGCTTGCTTGAGGTGCTGCCACGTGTCACTCCTCCATTGGCTTCCACGTGTTGTCTTTTTCCCTTCCTCGTGGGTTTGTAATCTCGTCTTATTTTAGGAGCCTATGTAATCCTTGCTACGTAAGCTTGGTATGTCCTTAAGCAACTCAAGTATGTAAAATGTCTAAGTTGGTAGCGTACGTAGGTAAATCGAGTCCTACGACTCATTTCTCGGCCTCCAACTCCTTTCGAATTTTTATAACTCTATTTCCAACCTCCCTTCTCGCGAGGTATCACAATCTTCTTTCCTTAGAGGTGTTTGATAGTGTCGTAGCTTATCTGTCTCACATGATAGTGTATAAGGAACTTAAGAAGACGTTCCGAGCTCAAGAGTGCGGGGTGTAACATCCTTCCCCCCTTTAGAACATTCGTCCCCGAATGTTGAATAAAACTTCCCTTAAGACTTTATATGGATCATAGGGAGATTCCTTTCTACTGGAATAACATACATTATGATGCAATTCTTACACAAACGTAAAATGTCTCATAAGTTCCTTGGACATTATTATGTGAGCCGGATACGCTACGACACTAACAAACGGCTCTAAGGAAGGGAGAATGGGACACCCCGTGGTAGGGAAGATTGGAAATAGGGTCAAGAGAAGTCGGAAGGAGTTAGAGGCCAAGTAACGAGTCGTAGGACTCGACTTATCTACGTAAACTACTAAGTTAGAAGTCGTACATACGTGAGTTACTTGATTACATACCAAGCTTGCGTAGCAAGGATTTCATAGGCTCTTAAAGTGAGACGAGATTACGAACCCACGAGGAAAAGAAAAAAATTTCGCGGGGCAGCCAATGGGAGGGTGACACGTGGAAGTACCTAAGCAGGCAGGTGACCCACCTGCTTGGGGTCAAGTAGGTGACCCACCTGCTTGGGGGAGGTGGGCCCCACTGCCACGTGGCAGCCCCTCCTTGAACATGTAAGTGCGATGGCCCAATAGGGGTTGGACACGTGTCACCTCTTGGGGATGACATGTGTCACACCCTAAAGCCACATATACATGTTGATATATATCATATATTTCAGTTGTTCATCAAAAGAACATCAGCCAACATAGAGAAAAAAACGTGAGAAAGAGAGATAGGGAGGCAGCCATGGCGTTTGAAGTTTAAAGGTAAGTTTCTCAATTTTCTCTCCGTGAATTAATTATATACGACGTTCCTAAAATACGTGGAGGTGTATATATGTATATTACGATGCTTACGGAACTATATTTTCAGTTCTACACTGGGAAAACTAAGAGAAACTTAAAGAGAAAACGCTAGTTAACAAACCCGTTTTTGGAAGGGACAGTGATTAGTAATATTGGTATAACTTCTTGTGTATAGATTCGTTTCGGGTGATTAAATATGTTTTGGAAAGGTATTTCAGAGTTCTATAACTTTTATGTAGACACCAAAATCCAGTTTTACTTTTATCATCTCGTAAAAGGGTAATGAAGTGTAGAGGAGGTACTGCCCAGATTCTGGTTTTGGAAATCTTACACGGACTGCTGTTGGTGTTTCGGTTATATATTTTTGTAAAAAATTGTTGTAGGGGTAATTAAAAATTTTTTGCGACCTTGATACACATTTCTATAACTTTCATTGAGGACACAAATCCTATTTCCCTCAATTACCCCTCCGAAACTAAGTGACAATATAAGACAGTGGGCTGTCCAGATTTCACATTTTGGATAGTTTTGGCGAGTTTGACAAGTTTAACGTAAGGTAATACCTTTACTTTTAAATTGGAGTTTATGGTATTGTTAAGTGGTGTATTACACCCCTTGTATGCTGCTGGAAGTATAATAATGTCGTAGAAATGCTCGACGTTCGAAATAAACTAAATTAGAATCGCTATAGTTAAATTGTCGTCGAAGGATAGTGTTGTTCGTGTGAGGTGCTGCTGCAGGGGTTTGATGTGTTGTTGCAGGGCCTAAATATGTTCTAATGTGGGTTAGGGTGTTGCTAGTTGAATCCACATGACTCCTCGTTGCGTATAATGAAAGGCGTTACAAAATAAAGGCTAGACGCCCTATTGTGCTACCGTATCTTTGAATAAGTCGTTTGGAGTTTATGTTGTATATTGTTGGTCCAAATTGATGCAGGTTGTTGTTGTTGGTTGGTTGTAGGTCTTAGGGACCTAATTGGAAATTTGGATAGGGCACATTATAGGGGAGGTGCTGCCCAATTTTCGTCGACGCCTTCGCGAATAACAGAACTAGTCGGGGAAACGACTAAGGAAATAGATTCCATTAATACTAAGATGTAACCTAGGGTGCTGGAAAGTAAAAGGCGTTGATATTCATACTACTTTCATGTTGAATAGGTTCAAAGGACGGCGAGGCAAGCAGGATAAGGAATAATTCAGACAAGGTATGTAAAGCTTTCTCTTGGCATGTTTTGGAATAAGTTTGTACAGCTATCTTTCTTTCATTTTGGCAATGTTTAGCCTTAAGTGAATAGTATATAAAGTGCGGGGATAATTCCATTCCCAAAATTCCGAGTACGCCTCATAACCCCTATCCACTGTTCAGTATTAGAGTTCCTGTGAAGATTAAGTATTTCCTAGTAGGGCTTCTATGTGTCAGAATATAATGTATGGGAAGCTATCTCTCATTTTAATTAAGATGTATTTGATACGAAAATGAGGTTAAAATGCCATAGTGGTTCACCGAGCCCCATGAAGGTCCGGGTATGAAATATGTATATGAAGATCACCTGAAGGAAAGTACAGACTATATAGAGCTTATTCTCTTTCTTCTTGTGGGGCATGTCCTTGTCTTAGTTGTAAGTTGAATCTGATCTGAACTCCGAGGTAACTCCATTCTTAAACATCTCTTAATTACTTCTGAATATTAAACTCCTATAGTAGTTGAACTACTTTCCCTGGAAACTTTTATACGTTAAAGAGGTAACAAATGTACAGGCTCTACAACCTAAGGACTATAAGGTAATAAGTGTTTCTGATTCCATAAATGATTAGGCCCTATGTTAATACATGTCCAGGGCCTCCGAGATTACTTTTGAGACAACCCATAATGGCACTTAAGGGACACTCGAGATGACTACACCGTTACTCGGGTTCTCAAATAAAAGCTTAACTTTCTTATTCTATCGAGTCTCTGATAATGATTTAAATTGCATATACTTACTCACTACTCTACTCGTGTATATTGTAACACTTCTTTCCCTGAGTCCCGGGCTAGGATATGTTCTCGTGCACAGTTCACTGCATTATTCCCTGAGTCCCTCAATAGAGGGCTAGGATACGTGTTTAGATATATGATGATGTGTTGTAATAAGGTGGTGATAGCACTGGGGCCATGATGGTTTTACAGAGGTGATTCACCGGACCCCCGCAAGGGCCGGCTATATGATATGACTCGAATATGCATGTTTTTGTAATTCACAAAGTACAGGTACAGGTTTCTAAATTGATATCGTATCCCCTGTTTCTCTATCTTAGATATGCTTCCAGTTGTATTATATTATGTTTTACATACCCAGTACATATATCGTACTGACCCCCTTTCTCGGGGGGCTGCATTCATGCCCGCAGGTACAGATATAAATTTTGGGAGTCCGTCAGCTTAGGATTCCATGCATCTCAGTTGGAAGAGGCTCCATTGTATCGGGGCCTAGTTTTTGATACTGTCCACGGATGTATAAAAATTATTTCATCCATTCAGGGGTACGGCGGGGGCCCTGTCCCACCATATGTTGTCATTTATATGTTTAGAGGTCTGCAGACATGTATATGTGGGTTGTATATGTCAGTTTGGTTCAGCTAGGTCTATATGATATATTGTACATGTTGTTATGTTATGGCAGCCTTGTCGGCTTGTGTGCCCTGTCATGTTGTGATATAAAAAAAAGGGCTACAAGTATATGTAAATGTTATCGCCCAGTGGGGCTCTGTTACATGATATTGTTTTATTTACAGTTCAATGTGACCACAGCTGATAGATATGTGTACGAGGGGTCCAGGTCGGACCCCAGGGTATATTCCATAAATGAGGTCCAGGAGATGGAATCCTGTGAGGAAAAAAAAACTACCGCCATCTTAGATTGGCGAACTGGAAGATTGTAGACTAAAGACGTGCTTTCCAGCAATATATGATAGAAAAATCATAACCAGAAAGAGGATGATCGGGGAACTGAAGAGAATATGAAATACAAGTATTTGCACCTGTAACCGATATTTACAGGTAACCCTGATTCCTGAAACAAGTATATGAAGTATTGGTATGGAAGTACGTGTTAAGAAAATAGCAAAGAATCTTCCTACGATTTGTATAAGGTGCTAAGAGAAGTTTTATCTAACATTCAGGGACGAATATTCTAAAGGGGGGAAGGATGTTACACCCCACCCTTTTTAAACTCGGAATGTCTCAGAAGTTCCTTGGACATTATCATGTTAGCCGGATACGCTACGACACTATCAAACGGCTCTAAGGAAGGGAGAATGGGACACCCCGTGGTAGGGAAGATTGGAAATAGGGTCAAGAGAAGTCGGAAGGAGTTAGAGGCCAAGTAACGAGTCGTAGGACTCGACTTATCTACGTAAACTACTAAGTTAGAAGTTGTAAATACGTGAGTTACTTGATTACATACCAACCTTGCGTAGCAAGGATTTCATAGGCTCTTAAAGTTAGACGAGATTACGAACCCACGAAGAAAAGAAAAAAAAATCGCGGGGCAGCCAATGGGAGGGTGACACGTGGAAGCACCTAAGCAGGCAGGTGATCCACCTGCTTGGGGTCAAGTAGGAGACCCACGTGCTTGGGGGAGGTGGGCCCCACTGCCACGTGGCAGCCCCTCCTTGAACATGTAGGTGCGGTGGCCCAATAGGGGCTGGACACGTGTCACCTCTTAGGGATGACACGTGTCACACCCTAAATCCACATATACATGTTGATATATATCATATACTTCAGTTGTTCATCAAAAGAACATCAGGCAACATAGAGAAAAAAACGTGAGAAAGAGAGATAGGGAGGCAGCCATGGCATTTGAAGTTTAAAGGTAAGTTTCTCAATTTTCTCTCCGTGAATTAATTATATACAACGTTCCTAAAATACGTGGAGGTGTATATATGTATATTACGATGCTTACGGAACTATATTTTCAGTTCTATACTTGGAAAACTAAGAGAAACTTAAAGAGAAAACGCTAGTTAACAAACCCATTTTTTGAAGGGACAGTGATTAGTAATATTGGTATAACTTCTTGTGTATAGATTTGTTTCGGGTGATTCAATATGTTTTGGAAATTTATTGCATAGTTCTATAACTTTCATTTAGACTCCAAAATCCAGTTTTACTTTTATCATCTCGAAAAAGGGTGATGAAGTGTAGACGAGGTACTGCCCAGATTTTGGTTTTGGAAATCTTACACGGACTGCTGTTGGTGTTTCGGTTATATATTTTCGTACAAAATTGTTGTAGGGGTAATTCAAAATTTTTTGCGACCTTGATACATATGTATATAACTTTCATTGAGGACACAAATCCTATTTCCCTCAATTACCCCTCCGAAACTAAGCGACAATATAAGACAGTGGGCTGTCCAGATTTCACATTTTGGATAGTTTTGGCGAGTTTGACAAGTTTAACGTAAGGTAAGACCTTTCCTTTTAAATTGGAGTTTATGGTATTGTTATATGGATAGAGCTTATTCTCTTTCTTCTGGAAACTTTTATACGTTAAAGAGGTAACAAATGTACAGGCTCTACAACTTAAGGACTATAAGGTAATAAGTGTTTCTGATTCCATAAATGATTTGGCCCTATGTTAATACATGTCCAGGGCCTCCGAGATTACTTTTGAGACAACCCATAATGGCATTTAAGGGACACTCGAGATGATTACACCGTTACTCGAGTTCTCAAATAAAAGCTTAACTTTCTTATTCTGTCGAGTCTCTGATAATGATTTAAATTGCATATAGTTACTCACTACTCTACTCGTGTATATTGTAACACTTCTTTCCCTGAGTCCCAGGCTAGGATATGTTCTCGTGCATAGTTCACTGCATTATTCCCTGAGTCCCTCAATAGAGGGCCAGGATACGTGTATAGATATATGATGATGTATTGTAATAAGGTGGTGATGGCACTGGGGCCATGATGGTTTTACAGAGGTGATTCATCGGACCCCCGAAAGGGCCGGCTATATGATATGACTCGAACATGCATGTTTTTGTAATTCACAAAGTACAGGTACAGGTTTCTGAATTGATATCTTATCCCCTGTTTCTCTATCTTAGATATGCTTCCAGTTGTATTATATTATGTTTTACATACCCAGTACATATATCGTACTAACCCCCTTTCTCGGGGGGTTGCGTTCATGCCCGCAGGTACAGATATAGATTTTGGGAGTCCGTGAGCTTAGGATTCCATGCAGCTTAGTTGGAAGAGGCTCCATTGTATCCGGGCCTAGTTTTTGATACTATTCACGGATGTATAAAAATTATTTCATCCATTCAGGGGTGCGGCGGGGGCCCTGTCCTACCATATGTTGTCATTTATATGTTTAGAGGTCTGCAGACATGTATATGTGGGTTGTATATGTCAGTTTGGTTTAGCTAGGTCTATATGATATATTGTACATGTTGTTATGTTATGGCAGCCTTGTCGGCTTGCGTGCCCTGTCATGTTGTGATACAAACAACAAAGGCTACAGGTATATGTAAATGTTATCGCCCAGTGGGGCTCTGTTACATGATATTGTTTTATTTATAGTTCAATGTGACCACAGCTGATAGATATGTGTACGGGGGGTCCAGGTCGGACCCTAGTCGCAACCTACGGGGTTGCGTCGTGACAGAAGTGGTATCAAAGCAGTTCATCCTCGGAGTGTCTGCAGACCGTGTCTAATAGAGTCTTGGTTATCGATGTGTTGCGCGCCACATCTATAAACAGGAAGCTATAGGACATTTAGGATGTTACTTTTCTTCTACATCTAAGATCGTGATTTAGATCCGAGTCATAGGAAAATTCCCTATACTAACCTTGGATCTTAACAGAAGGACGACACTTATAGAAGGAGGTAATTGACGACATGGAAAGTTACGAAGCATGCAGGTAAGTAAAGTAAAGCCACGGAAGATATCCTTCGAGTAAGGTATTGAAATATAAAGTTGAAACCTGAAAGGAAAGCAGACAGAAAGTGCAACAGATGCAGTTTGAAGTTGGACATATGAGGTAAGTCCAGTATTTTTATATTATTGTTGACGTTGAAAGCCCTGTGTGGCTGCGATATGAGATGACATTGAAAGACCTGTGCGGCTGTGATATGATATGAATATATATATATATATATATATATATGTGTGTTGTCCCTGTGAGGCATTGTTAGTATTTTCTGCGTGCAGGTTGTGGGATAGTAAGAAGTGTAGAGGAAACTCTGCCGAAATTTTCCCAGAATGGGGAAAAGGAAATGAAACATAGATTTTTGAGATGTTTGAGAAGTTGATACCAAGTACCCCTAATGTGTTCAACTAAAGCTTTAAGAGGTATCCTTCAGGTTGCCGATAAGGGGCACCCTTTTCACTTGAAAAATTTTATGTCAGAGGAACAAAAGCTTAGTTAAGTAGAAAGTTCGGATTATGGTATCTCTAGCCGTATTTGTATTGTAGGAAGATAAACAGAGGGCTCAAGATGAAGGATAAGATGTCCCGCGAATGAGTTTTACTCTTTTTGAAAAAAATACCAAGCCCTCAACTCCTATTGTAAATTGGATGAATTGTTCACAACTCGAGGATAAACTCAGAAGGAGACCAGGTAGGTCAAGTATTAAAAGAAATATTGTGATGTTTAAGAGGTTCTGATTTCTTCCAACAATGGTTGGAAAATGAGTTATGATAACAGTTCATAATTCTCCACTAACTAATTGGGGAAAGAAATTCTAACAGAAGCACCTCAAAGAGATGTCGGGAACTCAATATATGTACGAACAAAAAGGGGGATATTTAAGTATGAATTGAACAGTGTGATACAAGTACACAGGGATAAAGTGGAACCACTAGTCAGACGCACATAGTACGCGTTGGCTAAGTTAAAGGCCTGCGTTGAGAACGCAGTAAGAGCATGGGACTTACGATACAAAAAAATAACGCATGTACACAACGTCGCCCCAAAAATAGTGGAACCCTTAAGGGACGAGGATGGAAAACTTAAGGAACAAATGACGCAACTTCTATTCACCCCATCAAGCAAAGGATATAGGTTGGGACAAAACCACTACTCCAAGAAAACCTTATCGTCGAAATATTAGCACTGCCTAGTTGGAATTGAAACAACTACAAGTACAAACAAAGGAAAGTATGAGTACCCTCTAAAGGGGGGAAGTTAATGAGAAAATGGCAAAAGTAAGATGAAGGCAATCGATATGGGAATATATTTAAGATGGACGTCTAAACATCAACAAGATATCTTACCGAACCAAGTTAGAAAGGTCCGGAAGCTACCAATAATTGGATGGAAGACAGAATGCTACATAAGGCAGCGTTAGGAAGATTTTGACGAGACCCTGACTGACATAACACTAGAAGGCAGCTGCGGATAAAAACAAAAGAGTGTAACCATGAAAGGATATCAACCAACTTAAGAGACATTACGAAGGATAATGACAACATGCTAGACCAAAAGCCAAAATGTTGGGTATAGAGTTAGTCGCAAATGATGTTGCGATAGATAAATAATCAAAGAAAAAGGAATAAAAAGCCTTCTGTAGTAGAAAATGAGAACGAACACAAAGTGAATCGAGGATAGGGAAGCTTATATGTCAAATTCCTTTAAAGCTATGCCAGCTAATAATAGATAAGACTCAAAGCGGCTCCAAGGGTCACTATATGAACGAACTTTAGCGCTACTCAGTAGCCCACCCTAATGAATAGGTGCGTACAGAAAGGGGGGAATACAGTAGGAGAACTTAACCCAAATTGACCAAAAAGGGACATGGTCATAGCGGAACTAAAGGCCTACACTGATACTGGTTGTAAGACAACAGAGAAAGGGACAAGACAAAACATAAAGACTCGCGAGACCACGCTGAGGTAAATCTTGGGCTAAATTGAGTGCCCGCACATCGTGGAAAGGATTACAGTGAAACACGACACGAAGACTTCCCAGGGAGGTCACCCATCCCAATATTACTCTCGCCCAGCACGCTTAACTTCAAAATTCTGATAGAACTTAATACGTTAGTGCTGGTATGATCACGCGAGACAGAAGCATCTGACTAGTAACAGAGAAACGAGATGAGATTATGTACCCGGAGTATTATAAGATATGGTAAAGAAAATCGTAACAAGGTCTTAAGAAAAACAAGAAGGATTAGCTATTTGCTAACTGACGACACACTTGAATGCCACAGCTCATCAACATAGAACTAGTTAATGAGAGGAAAACCGCAGAATGGCTATATAGGACAGTGGGCGAGGGAATTTCGACACCACTTGGTAGCCAACTCTGAGGGCGAAAAAGCAAAACCCAAAGGTAAGGGTACTAGCGGATGTAATTTACAAATGACAGGAAGCAGTGCCCAAGGTCGAAAATCCCACAATATGACCAGGACTATAAAACTTATTTGCACTCCAGCGCCAGATGATTCTGGAGGGAATGTTACTTGTGGAATAACGATATTAGTCCCTACTCCTTCGATCAAAGGTTACCTAATCCGCCGAGAAGGTGTAAAATTGTAGAGTAAAAAAAACGTGGTAGGACCTTACGGAGTCCCCACAGCTATTATCCCAAGCGAAGGAGCCCAAGTTGCAACTAACTACCAAGAGGTGCAAAGATAAGTTAAGCCAAACTACCGAGATGGAATTAGTACTACGGGTGAAGTAAGACATGGCCACGATTGGACCAAAGATCTACCCCGACCTCGAGTGTAGGAAGAGAGGAAAGGCAGGGTAAGACATGAGGACTGGCGAGGTAACACTAGGATGCTTCTTGTACCCTCTCGTATTCTTGTAAAGGTAAAGAATGACACAAGATAATGTGTCTAGAGGATTATAAGCGGGGGTAAGGGAAATTGTGAAAAGGTTTAAGTAAAACTGACTGAACTAGCTGGTTACTACAGGATAGCGAGCTTCTATGCCAAACCTCTTTTGGAATTACACCAGATCATGTTAGACAAAGCACAGAACGACTACAAGCGCCGTTATATGGGGGGACTGCAACATTATTCGGTAGCCAACCCTAAGGATTGGAAAAAGAGGGGAAGAAGGACCCAAAAGATCAAATGCCAGTTAAAGTTCGGAAAGGAGTCGAGAAAGACTATACGAGGCTAATGGTTCCCAAATTATCCACGTCATTACGCACCCATTTTATACTCGGTAAGAGTAGGGTGCTATATGAGTTGTTGTGATTAGGCTAATGAATCAGCCCATTTGCTTCCAATCAAGAGCACCTATGCTGCTGAAATTAGAGGGAGTTATAGAACATGGAGAATGGTAAGGTTCCGTGAGGTTTCCTCCTCTAATATCCAGATAAAGGGACTTCAATTATAATTAATGCCTTGAGATCAGTCCAAGAAGAGGTCAGGAGCACAGACAGGTCTTAGTACTGCATTTCTCCCTCGAGCTACTAAACAGACTGAGCGCACTATTAGACGCTAGAAGATATGTCACAAGCCGGGAGATTAACTTCGAAGGTAGCCGGAATGATTATCCATCACTTATCAAGTTGCCTACAATAATAATTACTACTACAGTATTCTAATGGCCTCGACATGATTAAGCAACCTATTGACTAAAAGCCCAGAGTCGGCAGGAATGATATACAGATAATCGACGTCGACATATAGAGTTCAAGTTGATGATTGGATGTTCATCATAGGGTCACCTAGAAAAGGAACTTGACCCAGAATATGTTAGACGGTATTAAGTTACTCATAAGGTAGGCAACGTGGCTGGTAAGTTAAGCTTACCACCTCAGTTGGAAACTATACACCCAGTCCATTAGATACTGACGAGTCACCCAGGGTATATTCCATAAATGAGGTCCAGTAGATGGAATCCTATGAGGAAAATCCTACCACCATCCTGGATCGGCAAACTAGAAGATTGTAGACTAAAGACGTACCTTCCATCAAGTTACGGTGGAAAATCCAAAACCAGAAAGAGGATGATCGGGGAACTGAAGAGAACATGGAATACAAGTATTTGCACCTGTAACCGATGTCTACAGGTAACTCCAACTCTTGAGCACTCGTATGTTAATAATATAGATGGGAATGTATGTGATAGCATAAAGGAAAGGAACCCCTCTATAATTTATATAAAGTCTTACAGAAGGTTGCATTTAACATTCGGGGACGAATGTTCTAAAGGGGGGAAGGATGTTACACCCCACATCTTTGAACTCGGAATGTTCCTTAAGTTACTTAGAAGCTAGTATGTGAGCTACTTAAGTTACGACCTTATTGAACAACTCTAAGAAGGGAGAATGGGACACCCCGTGGTAGGGAAGATTGGAAATAGGGTCAAGAGAAGTCGGAAGGAGTTGGAGGCCAAGTAACGAGTCGTAGGACTCAACTTATCTACGTAAACTACTAAGTTAGAAGTCTTACATACTTAAGCTATTGGATTACATACCAAGATTGTGTAGCATGGGTTACATAGGCTCTTAAAATAAGACGAGATTACGAACCTACGAGAGGGAGCAAAAACTAGTTTCCGAACTTACGAAAGTGAAGCAAGCAGGTGACAAGCAATTAGGTGACAAGCAAGCAGGTGACAAGCAGGCAGGTGACAAGCAAGCAGGTGACTACCTACTAGGGATGGACCCACGCTGCCACGTGGCAGTTTTGTGTTGGAAGCTTAGACGAGGTGGCACCCTAGGAGGCTGCCACGTGTCACCCTAGAGGGCTGCCACGTGTCACCCTAGAGGACTTCCACATGTCACCTCCTAAGGAGGTGTATATATACATGTTGGCTGACTCTTAACTCATTTTCCATCCAAAAACATCAGCCAAATAAGAGGAAAAACGTGAAGAACCAAAAGGAACAAGGCAGCCACGTTTTTGAAGAATTAAAGGTGAGTTCTTCGATTTTTCCTCCGTGAATTAATTATCTACAATGTTTTTCAATCATGTGGGGGTGTATACATGTGTATTAGGATGCCTACGGAACCATGGTTACAGTTTACACTTGGAAAAAAATAAGAGAAAGTTGAAGGAGAAAATGTTAAGAACTAATTAAGCAAACCCGTTTTTGGAAGGGAAAGTGATTAGTAATATTGGTATAACTTCTTGTGTATAGCTTAGTTTCGGGTTATTCAATATGTTTTGGAAAGGTATTTCATAGTTCTATAACTTTTATGTAGACCCCAAAATCCAGTTTTACTTTTAGCAGCTCGAAAAAGGGTGATGAAGTGTAGAGGAGGTACTGCTCAGATTTGGTTTTGGAAATTCTACACGGACAACTGTAAGTATTTTGGTAATATATTTTCGTACATAATTGATGTACGGGTAATTCAAAATTTTTTGCGACCTTGATACACATGTATATAACTTTCATTGAGGCCACAAATCTTGTTTCCTTCAATTACCCCTCCGAAACTAAGCGACAATATAAGGCAGTGGGCTGTCCAAATTTCGCGTTTTGATAGTTTTGGCGAGTTTGACAAGTTTAACGTAAGGTAAGGCCTTTCCTTTTAAATTGGAGTTTATGGTATTGTTATATAGTGTATTACACCCCTTGTCTGCTGCTGGAAGTTTAATAATGTTGTAGAAATGCTCGACGTTCGAAATACACTAAATTGGAATTGCTATAGTTAAATTGACGTCGAAGGATAGTGTTGTTCGTGTGAGGTGCTTCTTCAGGGGTGTGATGTGTTGTTGCAGGGCCTAAATATGTTCTAATGTGGGTTAGGGTTCTTCTGGTTGAATCCACACGACACCTCGTTGCGTATAATGAAAGGCGTTACAAAATAAAGGCTAGACGCCCTATTGTGCTACCGTATTTTTGAATAAGTCGTTTGGAGTTTATGTTGTATATTGTTGGTGTGAATTGCTGCAGGTTGTTGTTGTTGGTTGGCTGTAGGTCTTAGGGACATAATTGGAAATTCGGATAGGGCACATTATAGAGGAGGGGCTGCCCAATTTTCGTCAACGCCTTAGCGAATAAGAGAACTAGTCGGGGGAAACGACTAAGGAAATAGATTCCGTTAATACTAAGATGTAACCTAGAGTGATGGAAAGTAAAAGGCATTGATATTCATACTACTTTCATGTTGAATAGGTTCAAAGGACGGCGGGGCAAGCAGGATAAGGAATAATTCAGACAAGGTATGTAAAGCTTTCTCTTGGCATGTTTTGGTATAAGTTCGTACAGCTATCTTTCTTTCCTTTTGGCAATGTTTAGCCTTAAGTGAATTGTATATGAAGTGCGGGGATAATTCCATTCCCATAATTCCGAGTACGCCTCATAACCCCTATTCACTGTTCAGTATTAGAGTTCTTGTGAAGATTAAGTATTGCCTAGTAGGGCTTCTATGTGTCAGATTGTAATGTATGGGAAGCTATCTCTCATTTCCATTGAGATGTATTTGATACGAAAATGAGATTACGATGCCATAGTGGTTCACCGAGCCCCATGAAGGTCCGGGTATGAAATATGTATATGAAGATCACCTAAAGGAAAGTACAGACTATACAGAGTTTATTCTCTTTCTTCTTGTGGGGCATGTCCTTGTCTTAGTTATAAGTTGAATCTGATCTGAACTCCGAGGTAACTCCATTCTTAAACATCTCTTAATTACTTCTGAATATTAAACTCCTATAGTAGTTGAACTACTTTCCCTGGAAACTTTTATACGTTAAAGAGGTAACAAATGTACAGGCTCTACAACCTAAGGACTATAAGGTAATAAGTGTTTCTGATTCCATAAATGATTTGGCCCTATGTTAATATATGTCCAGGGCCTCCGAGATTACTTTTGAGACAACCCATAATGGCAATTTAAGGGACACTCGAGATGACTACACCGTTACTCAGGTTCTCAAATAAAAGCTTAACTTTCTTATTTTGTCGAGTCTCTGATAATGATTTAAATTGCATATAGTTACTCACTACTCTACTCGTGTATATTGTAACACTTCTTTCCCTGAGTCCCGGGCCAGGATATGTTCTCGTGCACAGTTCACTGTAGGCGTGATTGGGTTTCCTCTTTGTCAACACTGTAGACGTGATGCTTTTCCACTTTTTATACCTGTACAAGGGTCTTTTATTTCCCTATTTTGACTTAATTTATCATTGCATGAATTTAGGACCATAGAACCTCATTTTTGGGCGATGTTAAGGGGAAATCTCATGGTTTTGATTAAATTTTAGAGCGATGTTAAGAAGAAATCTCATGGTTTGGACTAAGGATAAGATTCAAACTTCTAATTTGGTATTTTCCCACTATTTCATCATTTATTTACCTTTAAAATCTTTTGGGGCTATTGAATATTGGGAATTTTCGTGCTACAGTTACAAATTCTATTTCTTCAATTTAGAGGTCAATTTGGACTCAGTTCTTAATGAAATTTGAGATTTGAGACTCTCGTATTATGGGTAAACTTGTTTGAAGAAAAATAATAGTTATAACCTTAGGGCTGTAGGTTGACTTTTGGATCGGGAGTGGAAGTATAGAAATTCAAATATCTACAAACTTGTATACTCTCATAGATTACGTAGTTAAAATAATTGGAATCTTTCAGATTCTTTGACAAAAAGAAAGGCCACAATTTGATAAGTTATGCTTCAAACTTAAATTGAGGAAAACAGGCAAAGAGGGTCCATATAAGTGAGTTGATAAGAACTTATGTTGATAATGATGCAAATATGGTAAAAGACATATTGATATCAATTGATGTCACGACCTACCCCTAGACGTGAACTGGTACCAAGAGTCTCGAAAAACCCTAAGATAAACCACATGACATAAAGACAACACACTTGTCACGATCCGACCTAGTGCCTAGTCGTAGTACGATGATTAGAATCCCAAAGGACCCCAACCAGGCCTCTTAGCATAACATTTAAGAGAATACATAGGGTAATACACAATAAAACTAATCAAAATACGAAAGCCAAAACTGTCAAATAGATTATACGTCTCAAGATGAGTAAATAAGAGACAACATAAACTTCAATGAACCTCTAGCTTGCGTCTAATACTAGATAGGGGCGTGAGACAATCTCCCAACTCACCCAATAAGAAATATAAAAGAAGTAATAAAGTTAGAAGAACAAAATGTCTCATCCTCAGAATGTGAGGACTCACTAACAGTATGAAAGTGCTAACACTAGCCACGAGCGGGAAGAGAATGAACATGATCGTCGGTCCCTATATTATAATACAATGTAGGAAAAAAGTATGTGTTAGTATATGGAATGAACTAAGTATGTGATAATATGCATGAAAAATAAACATAGGACATAATCAATATGAATCATGGGATGCAAAACCAATATCTTTAAAACATGTGTAACGTTATAAAAATATTAAAACATTTATCTCATTGGTCAGTGCATCAAAAAGAATCTCAGAGTTATCATAAGAAACTTATAACTTAACTGAAACTGTGTCGGATAGGACCTTTAACTGACATATAAGACCATGCAAGCTAATATATCGAATATGATGACTCCTGCATCGAGACACGAGAGGCTACCTTGCTAGGGCATACTCCATTAAGTAACTTTTTAACTGAGCTATGTGGATCCACTAGCTTTGCCATATTGGTATATGTAAACCTACGAGGACAATATAGTTTGGAACTTAAGGTTGCTACTAGGATTACCTTAGATAATTAACTGCTTTACCGAACCGAACCCTACCTAAAATTCCTCTCATGCTTAGTCAATATTCCAACGGAACTCATAAAACATGATTATAAATATTATAGGGAAAGATAGTAACTACCTATCAATCCATCTTTATAAAACATCATAAAAATAGCCCATCTAACATCATCATAGTAAAATCATAGGACTAGCTCATCCATCATATAACTCATGCAATGTGGGTGTAGGCCTTTCATCATTACATATCTTTGATCATAACATCTTTAGCTACTTAACTTGCCCTATTTTTAACTTTGCTTGAAATATCATAGAATCATCATTCATGAACTTCTTTGCATAAAACATCTTTAATTCATGACATAAAGCTTTCATAGAATATAATTTGAAAATTATGATCATATCTCAAAATCATACTTGAAACTAGAATATATCACGAGTCATTGAAATTCAACTTGAAATCATGCATATGCTGTGAATTATGCATAATTAGACTAATAGCATTGAAGTGAAAAGAAATCTTTAGGATTCCATGGTAGAAAGGTACCCATGGATGAAGTCCCATATATCTTTACCTTGATGAGCCCTAAATTGAAGAGAATGAAAGCTTGACCTTGAAGAAATTCCATTGGATTGCTTGTGGAAGAACAAGATATTAGAGAGAAAACTTGGGAGAGAAGGTTTTGTGATTTAGGGATTATGGAGAGAATGAGAGGGTTAGAATACTTTAGGGAAGTTAACAGGTATGAATTTAGTCCCTAAAACCATCGACATTCTTTAATGAGATATAAGGAAAAGTCTAAAATAACCCTCATTAAATTTGAAAACTAAGGCTGCACAGAGGACCCAGCACAGTCAGTGAACTGCACCACGACCCATGGTGGTGTCCGTGTGTGAGACCCCATAAGTTGGAAAGTTGGAACCAATGAGAAATATCTTAAAATTTTGGACCCATCCATGTGAACGAGTCCTTTTATGGCTTGTAGGGCCTTTTACGGCTCATAGAGGTGAGTCGTAGAGTGAACCTTCAAGCAAAAGCTGAAGTTGCCCTCAAGAGAGGTTTTACAAACTTCCAGGATGAGTCGTCCCCAAGAAGATGGGTCATAGAAACCCCTCGTCAACAAGAGTTCAGAGGCCTTGTTCAAAGTTTCCCTAAGGCCAGAATGACGACTTGATAGGACGGCTCGTAGAAGTTGAGAAGGGTCACAAAAACCACCCGTCACAAAACTTCAGAGACTAGTATGTCTGCATGTTTTTCAGGCTTGACAGAAAAGTCATTTAGATGAATCGTCGTTACTTTGATGACCCATAGAAGGGTGCCCGTAGGGCCAATTTTCCAGATTTAATTAAGGGCAACTCTGTCTTTTCTAAAGTTCGGTTCAATGAACCTAGACACTTTTATGGCCAAGTTCAAAGTCTATAAATATTGTATTCTTTTAAATCTCTCTTATTCAATTCATTCTCTCAAAATTTCTAAGGCAAGAACTCATAAGGTCTCTCAAGGTTTCTCTCCAAATTCAATTTAGGCTTTCCAGATTTCTTCAAGGTTTCTTCTTAATTCTAAGTGATTTCAAGCAAGGTATGTGGGAATTTATTCATGGGTTCTTTTCATCCATGAAGTCCCAAAGATTTCTCAAGTTTTCATTCAATTTACAATTGATTATAAGACCTAGTTTTGATGAATTGCATTGGGATGATTTGATTTTGTTTTTTAATATTATCAATGATCTTTATATGTATGTTTTTATATGAATTGCATGATTTCAAATTGAATTATAGATTCCCATGCATGAATCTATATTTTCAAGCTATGATTATGACTTAAAGATGATTTGATGAGTTAATCATGAGTTAAATGATTTATAAAAATAGTTTTCAATTAGTTACAACTGAGATTATGATTTTAAAGTTAAAGATTGAGATAATGATCAGAGTTAAGATCGTTAGATATTTTGAGATGGTGATAAAGACAATTCTCATCGAAGTTATAGATTCTTATGAATCACCAAGTTAGATGAGCTATTCCTAAATGTTTTAAAGATGGATTGATAGACAGTTACTATCTTTCCCTACTATGTTATGATTATGTTTTTATGACATTCCGCTGGGATATTGACTAAGCACCAAGAGGACTTCTAAGTGGGGTTTGATCAGATAACGCAGTTGGTAATCCAAGGGAATCCTAGTAGTATCCTAACGTCCCAAACTACGTTAACCACGTATGTTGCCTTCATAGCCTAGCTAGTGGATCCACATAGCCAGTTGAGTTGAGTTATCCTTGTAGTATTCCCTAGCAATTATCCTCTCCTATTTCAATTCTAGAGCCATCGACCTGTCTCAATGCAGAGTCAGTGGATTCCATGTAGTAGCTCACATGGTTTTAGTTGTCAGTTAACGGTCTTATCCCACATAAGTTCAAGTTAAGCTTTAAGATATCAAGTTATGAGTTGAAAGTTTAAGTTTTATGATATGCATTGACCATGAGTTTCATATGTTTTAAATTGCTTTTAAGCTATACCCATGTTCATTATGATTGGTCATGCATCCTATGACATATTGATACATTCTTTTACTTGTTCATGCATACCTCACATACTTAGTACATTCAAACGTACTAACACATATTTATAATATATGGCCAGACAACACTCTCGACTACTCCGCTCGTGGCTAGAGTTTTCTATAAATTGGCAAGGAGTTGTTGAGTCCTCATTCTACCTAGGAAGGGTTATACTAAAGGCATGTTTAGACATTGTATGGTGTAGTCCCTTTTGACATCTATTGTGTTGATTTCCCTTAGTTCCAATCCCCACTTATGGATTACTTCCATTTATATTTATATTTTTTTTTACCTTATGCATGCTATGAATGCTAAGATGGTTTATGGTTGGGGTCCCTCGCATCCCGATCACCGTGTTATGACTAGGACCTAGGTCGGGTCATGACTTATTTGGTAATAGAGCAAAATGTTTAGAAGAGTCCTAAGGAGTCTAACATGTTGCGTTAAGTAGAGTCTTATTCATTGGTGTAAAGTGCACCACATCCATGGATAGGAGGCTACAAAACATCTTAGGAAAAGTCTTGTTTCTTTTAGGATCTATACCATGCAGTAGAGTGGTTAAGTCTTTTTCCTCTACCGCTTGCTCTTTAAAATTTTCAGAATATGCCTCCACGAAGATACCCCCCCACTAGAAGGAACATGGTTGAAGAGGAAAAACAAACTCCGAATGACCCTATGAATGATCAAGTTTCAAATGCTGAGTTCCAAAGGTTTTTCAAGTACTTACTCAAGCCGCTACGGCTCAAGTAAATCTTGAGGTAGTTTCTCCCATGAATCCTAATGCTACTATGGCAGCAACAAGCGTTGGTCATTTCATGAGGATGAATCCTCCGGAGTTTTGGGATTATAAAGTTGATAAGGATCCATAAGAGTTTGTTGATAGAATTCATAAGATTGTTGAGATCATGGGGATTAGCCTGATTGAAATGGCAGAGTTGGCTACGTACTAATTGAGGGGTGTTGCTAAAATTTTATTTGATCAATGGAAAGGTGAGAGATCTAGAGAGGTGGAACCCATGACTTGGGATGAGTTCAAGGGAGTGTTTCTTGATTGTTTTTTCCCATTGGAGTTGAGAGAGTCCAAGGTGCAAGAGTTCATCAACCTTAAGCAAGATGGCATGAGTGTGAGGGAGTATGCCTTCAAGTTTTCTCAATTGTCAAAATATGTTCTATTCATGGTTGCTGACTCAATAGCTTATATTAACAAGTTTGTATTGGGTGTGTCGGACATGGTTGCAACGGAATGCAAAATGGCTATGCTAATTCGCGAGATGGATATATCTAGAATCATGACCTATGAGGAGCAAGTAGAAAGTTAGAAGCTAAAGTTGAAGAATAGAGAGTCTAAGAGGCCAAGGATCGATGATAGTGAATTCTCTCATGCTAATTCCGGAAGTGGTGGACGTCCTCTTTTTCTTCAAAATACTCCGGCCAAGGGTCTTCTAATGCTATTACTCCAAGGTTTGAAAAAGATAGGGTGCCTAACCCTAAACCTCAAGGAGGTTCTCCCATTGGCCAAGTTACTCCCGCATGCAAGAAGTATGGTAGGAACCACAAAGGTGAAGATGTTCATCCTCAAGGCCAAGTTGCTCAAGGTAGCCAAGTGTAACCAAAGGGTGGTCAATGCAATAATAGGTTCTATGAAATCCATGGTAGGCAAGAGGTGGAGGAGACGCCCGATGTTGTTACTGGTATATTACAGGTTTTTCACTATGATGTTTATGATTTGCTAGATCCTGGTGCAAATCTATCTTTTTTTTCATCTTATGTGGATATGAGATTTGATGTTAGTCTTGAGACATTGTTAGAGCCTTTCCCCATTTATACTCCCATAGGTAGTTGTTGTGGTTAAAAGAGTCTATAGAATTTATTCGGTTATAGTCTTCCATAAAGTTACCTTATGTGATCTAGTTGAGCTTAAGATGACCGATTTTGATATCATCCTTGGTATGGATTGACTATATGCATGCTATTCTTTTGTTGATTGTAGAACCGAGTGGTTATGTTCCAATTCCCAAATGAGTTGGTCCTAGAATGAAAAGGTAGTAACTCTGTATTTAAAGGTCAATTCATTTCATTCCTTAAAGCTCGGAAGATGATTTCTAAGGGTTGTATTTATCATCTTGCGAGGGTTAGGAATGAGAATTCTAAAACCCCTATCTTAGAGTCGATCCCTATTATAAATGAGTTTCTGGATGTGTTTCTCAATGATTTACCTGGTGTTCCTCTCGAAAGGGAGATTGTTTTTGGTATAGACCTTCTTTTGGATACTCAACCTATTTCTATTCTTTTTTATCAGATGGCTCCGATGGAGTTAAAGGAGTTGAAAGATCAATTGAAGGACTTGCTAGACAAGGGTTTTATTAGGCCAAGTATTTCTCCATGGGATGCTCCCATATTGTTTGTTAGAAAGAAGGATGGTTCACTACATATGTGCCTTGATTACCGGCAATTGAATTAGGTAACCATCAAGAGTAAGTACCTAATTCTAAGAATAGATGACTTGTTTTATCAATTTCAAGGGGCGAGTTACTTCTCCAAAATAGACCTTCGTTTCAGTTATCACAAATTAAGGGTAAGGGAGTGTGACATTCCCAAAATGGCATTTCGGACAAGGTATGGCCATTATGAGTTTCTAGTCATGTTGTTTGGTTTGACCAATGCTCCCGCTGCTTTCATGGACCTAATAAATAAGGTTTTCAAGCAATACCTAGATATGTTTTTGATTGTATTCATCGACGATATTTTTGTTTACTCTCAAAATGAGGAGGAGCATGCAAATCACCTGAGGATTGTGTTATAAATACTAAGAGACAAACAACTATTTTCAAAGTTCAACAAATATGAGTTTTGGTTAAAGGAGGTGTCTTTTCTTGGTCACATTGTGTCCAGTGAAGGGATTATGGTTGATTCTAAGAAGACCAAAGCGTCTAGAAATTGGCCTACACCATTATCTCCTTCAGATATTAGGAGTTTCTTGAGCTTAGCCGGATACTATAGGAGATTTGTGGAAGGTTTTTCACCAATCTCATCACCTTTTACCAAGTTGACTCATAAGAAGGTGAATTTCCAATGGTCAGAAGCATGTGAAAAGAGTTACCAAGAATTGAAAAATCATCTCACTACCGCTCTTATCTTGACCTTGCCAGAAGGGTCCGATGGTTTCATGGTATATTATGATGATTCAAGGATTGATCTTGGTTTTGTATTGATGCAACATGGTAAGGTAATATCCTATGCTTCTCGGCAACTTAAGGTGCATGAATGAAACTATCCAATTCATGATCTTGAGCTAGCGGCAATTGTGTTTGCTTTGAAAATATGGAGACACTATCTTTATGGTGTCCATATGGATGTGTTCACCAACCACAAGAGTTTACAATATGTGTTTAAGCAAAAAGATTTGAACCTTTAAGAAAGAAAATGGCTTGAGTTGTTGAAGGATTATGATATGAGTGTGTTGTATCATTCGGGTAAGGCAAATGTGGTTGCTAATGCACTAAGTAGATTGTCCATGAGTAGTATGACACATGTTGAAGAAGAAAAGAAAGAATTGATTAAAGATGTTCATAGGTTGGCACGTTTAGGTGTGCATTCGGTTGATTCTAATAATGGAGGTGTTCTTGTTCATAATGGTTTGGAATTATCTCTTGTAGTGGATGTTAAGGACAAGCAGGACCAAGATCCGATATTGGTCAAGTTAATAAAGTCGGATGCCAAAAATGCAATTGAGGCTTTCTCTCAAAGGGGAGATAGTCTGCTACGTTACCAAGGTTGTTTGTGTGTACCTAATGTTGATGGGTTAAGAGATTTGATATGGAATTAGGCCTATAGTTCCCAATACTCGATTCATCCGGGTTCCACCAAGATGTATAATGACTTGAGAGAAGTATATTGGTGGAATGGCATGAACAAAGATGTAGAAGCAACATGATTCCGTTTGTCCAAACTACAAACAAGTCAAAGTTGAGAATCAAAGACTGAGAGGTCTAGCCTAAGTCATTGAGATTCCTACTTGAAAGTGGGAAGATGTGAATATGGATTTTGTAACAGGTTTCCCTCATACTAAGAAGCAACATGATTCCGTTTGGGTTGTTGTAGATCAGATGACCAAGTCGGCTTATTTTCTATCGGTCAAGACTTTCTATGGTGCTGAAGATTATGCTAAATTGTATGTTCGTGAGTTAGTACCACTTCACGGTGTACCCTTGTCCATAATATCGAATCAAGTTACATAATTCACTTTATATTTTTGAAAGTCATTTCAAAAGTATCTCGATACAAAGGTTAAGCTAAGTACCATTTTTCATCCTCAAATCGACGCCAAGCTGAAAGACTGATCCAAACTCTAGAAGATATGTTAAGGGAATGTGTTATTGATTTTAAAGGGAGTTGGGATGAACATTTACCATTGATTAAGTTTTCCTATTACAATAGTTATCACTCTAGCATCCAAATGGATCCTTTCGAAGCATTGTACGAGAGGAGATATAGATTCCCTATGGGATGGTTTGAAGTAGGTGAGATGGTCTTCATTGGTCCAGATTTGGTTATCGATGTTATGTAGAAGGTAAGACTTATAAGGTAAAGGTTGAAGATATCTCAAAGTCATCAAAAGTCCTATTCCGATGTTAGGAGAGGAGAGCTAGAATTTGAGGTAGATGATTGGGTCTATTGGTTTCACCCATGAAAGCTGTAATGCATTTTGGCAAGAAAGGAAAATTGAGTTCTAGATACGTTGGACCTCACAAGATATTTGAGACATGTTGGCAAGATGGCTTATGAGTTAGATTTACTACTTGAGTTAGCTATGGTTCACCCGGTATTTTATGTGTCGATGTTAAGGAAGTTCGTGGGTGATCGAAACTCTATTATGCCGCTAAAAGATTTAGTGTTGAGGAGAATTTGACTTATAAAGAAGTTCTGGTGGAAATTTTAGATCGGTAAGTTAAGAAGTTAAAAAACAAAGAAGTTGTGTCCGTCAAAGTGCTTTGGAGGAATCAACAAGTAGAAAGTGTTACTTGGGAGGCAGAGGCGTATATGATGAAACAATACCATGTACCTCTTTCCCTCTACTCAAGCATAAAGTACTTAGTGTTCTCATTCAATCTAGTTGAACTCTTACGCATTCAGATCCTCCTATGTCATTCATATGCAAGCATGTTCATGAAAAAGTTGATTTTTAAAAGTTATGATTTCATGTTAAGTTGAAGTTTTCATTTTCCATGCATTTGAAGATATAATCATATTCATGTTGGGTTGATAGTCCTCTTTCCATGTCCTTCCTATGGTAAGCTAATCCTATTCGAGGATGAATATTTCCAAGGGGGAGATATTGTAAGACTCCGTAAGTTGGAAAGTTAGAACTAAGGAGAAAGGTCTCGAAATTTTGGACCCATCCATGTGAATGAATACTTATACGACTCATAGGGCCTGCAACTCATAGAGTGACCCTTAGAGAAAAATCTAAAGTTTCCCTTAGGAGAGGTTCTATGACTTTTCAAGGATGAGTCATCCTCAGGAAGACGGGTCGTAGAAACCCCTCGTCAACCATATTTCAGTGGCCTTGTTTAAAGTTTCCTAAGGACAAAGTGATGACTTGACAGGATAGCTCATAGAAGCTGAGACGGGTCGTAAAGACCACCCATCACAAAACTTTAAAGACTAGTATATTTGCAGGTTTTTTAGACCTGCAGGACGAGTCATTTAGATGACTCATCATTACTTTGACGACCTGTAAAAGGGTATCCGTAGGGCTAATTTTCCAAACCGGCTAAGTTCAAGAAACTTCAAATATCGGAAGGAGTCAACGGTCTAGGACAATTCTTAACTGCCTCGGACTTCTTTGGATCAACCATAATTCCTTCACCAAAGACAATGGGACAAGAAACACAACTGACCTTAACCAAAATTCACACTTACTAAACTTTGCATACAACTGACTATCCTTGAGAATTTTCTACACAATCCTAAAATGATTGGCATGCTCTTTCTCACTCCGAGAGTAGATCAAAATATCATCAATGAAGACAATTACAAATATATCCAAGTATTGCTTGAACACCCTGCTCATCAAATCCATAAAAGCTGTAGGGGCATTCATTAGTCCAAAAGACATAATCAAAAATTCAAAGTGGCCACACCGAGTTTTAAAGGCTATCTTCGAAATGTCACACTCCCTTACTCAGAGTAGATGATAAGCCAATCGGAGATTAATTTTTGAAAGGTAGTTTGCTCCTTGAAGGTGGTCGAACAAGTCATCAATCCTTGGAATGAGATACTTATTCTTAATTGTGACCTTGTTCAATTGCTGGTAATCAATACACATACGAAGAGAACCATCCTTCTTTCTGACAAAGAGAATCGGAGCACCCCATGGAGAGATACTCGATCTAATGAAACCCTTATCTAGCAAATCCTTCAACTGATCCTTAACTCTTTCAGAGCCATGCAATAAGGAGAAATAGAGATAGGCTGAGTATCGGAAAAGAGATCGATACCAAAGTCTATTTCCATTTTAGGAGAAATACATGGGAGATCATCGGGAAAACTTCTGAAAATTTATTTACAACTGAAACTGACTCAAGAGTAGGAGTTTCAGAGTTAGTATCTCTAACCTGAACTAGATGATAGATGCAACCTTTAAAAATTATTTTATCAGATTTAAGGAATGATATGAATTGACCCTTAAACACAGAATTACTACCTTTTAATTCTAGGACTGGCTCATTAGGAAACTGAAATTTAACCACACAATATAACATATGGTGACATAACATGCATGAAGCGAATCTATACCGAGAATATCATCAAAATTGTTCATATCAAGCTCTACTAGATCTACGGAGGTGAATTTATGAAAAACTAAAATTGGACAATTTCTATTAACTCTTTTAGCCATAACTGAATCACCAATCGGAGTATAGGCCAAAAAAGGCTCTAGCAAGATCTCGAGACTAACAATGAACTTCATAGCAAGATAAGAAGTAACAAATTATAGAGTAGCAACCAGATCTAATAATGCATAAACATCAAAGTCAAAGACATTCAACATACCTATCACAATGTTAGGGGGAATCCTCTAACTCTTTATGAGTCTGAAGGGAATAAAATCTATTTTGGCGCTAACCGCCACCCGAAGTAGTAGCACGCTAATCTGGACGACCGGTAGCCTAAGTCTGAACTTGGGGCCTAGCCCCACCCCTACACTCCCTAGCATGATGACCGGGCTTTCAACACTTGAAACAAATATCCAATTCGACTAAGCACTCTCATTTATGGTTTTTCCCACACTTCTTTCATGGAGGGATAACTTGACCACCCGAAGCTCCACCTTGTGCCTTAAGATTTGGCACCTTGTCCTTCTCAAATTTTAGAGATGGAGTGTTTGAAGAACCTTGTCATTGAAACTTTTGGCTTTGTTGAAAATGACCATTTCCACCACCAGAATTGTTGTGAGAAAACCCACTTTCAAAATGAGCCCGCTTGGACTCCCTTGCATTCCTCTTCTTAAGATTTTCTCCTTCAATTTTCTCGGCATAGTTCATGAGCCTAGAGATATCCATCTCCTTGATGAGCATAGCGGTTCAGCACTCTTTCATAACCAAGTATGACACACAAGAAATAAACTTGCTCATTCGAGCATGAGAGTCAGCTACCAAGGATGGAGTATACTTGGACAATTTTGTTAACTTAAGGGCATACTCCCTCACACTCATATTTCCTTTCTTGAGGTTTGTGAATTCCAACACCTTCACCTTCCTTAACTCAAATGGGAAGAAGTGATCAAGAAATGCAAATTTGAACTCTTTCCCAACCTATGGAACCTTCTTCCACCCTTTAGGTTTTTCATTGGTCGTACCAAACTTGAGAGACACCTTTGAGTTGGTAGGTCGCCAATTCCGCCTTCTCCTCCGAAGACACTCCCATAATCTCAACAAACTTGTACAATTCATCAACAAAGTCTTAAAGATCCTCATCAACCTTGGATTCATAAAACTCGGAAGGGTTCATCCATGTGAAGTCTCTAACCTTTGAAGCCAAAGTTATCACAACTTGAGGAGCATCTACCCCTCGATTCACTTGAGTAGTCATGGCTTGGGATAGCATTTAAAAAGTGGCTCAAAAATCTGAATTAGTCGATCATTCAAATGAGAATTTGGATCTTGTGGATCCTCTTCAATATTCCTTTAGATGGGAGCTCTTCGTGGAGGCATGATTCTATAATCGGAAAGAGAAAGCGTTTGAGGAGGAAACATTTCAACTCTATAGAACGATGAGATCATAAAAGAAGTGAAGTGCTTCCTAAGATGCCTTATTGCCTCTTATTCATAAATGTGGCGTGCTTCACGCCGACGAACAAGACTCTACTCAATGTGGCAAGTTAGACTCCCTAGGTTATATAAACCTTATGATATTATACCAAGTTTATCATGAACCGACCTTGTACCTAGTCGTAACACGGTAATTATAATTTTGAAGGAACTTAACTAAGCCTCTTAGCATAACATTCAAGAGCATAAATAAGGTAATAAGCAATCAAACTAAATAAAAATATGGAAGCCAAAAATCTCAAATAGATCATACGTCTCAAGATGTGGAAATAAGAGAAAACATAGACTTCAATGACCTCTAACATACCTCTAATACTAGATGGAGATGTAAGACAATCTCCCAACTCACCCAATAAGAACGATAAAAGAATTCATAAATACATACGAAAAAAATGTCTTATCTTTACAATGTGAGGACTCACCAATAGTATAAAACTGCTAACTCTAGCCACGAATGGGAGGAGGATGAATGTGATCATCGGTCCCTATATTATGATATAATGTAGGCAAAAAGTATGTGCTAGTACATGAAATGAACTAAGTAAGTGAGAATATGCATGAAAAATAAATATCATACATAATCAATATGAATCATGGGATGCAAGACCAATATCTTTAAAACATGTGTAAAGTTATTAAAATATTTATCTCATTGGTGAATGCATAAAAAGAATCTCATAGTCATCATAAAAACTTATAACTTAACTGAAACTGTATGAGATAGGACCTTTAACCAACGTATAAGACCATACAAGTTAATACATGGAATCTGATGACTCTTGCATAAAGACAGGGGAGGCTACCTTGCCAAGGTATACTTTATTAAGTAACTCTTTAACTGCACTATGTGGATCCACTAACTTCGCACCTATGCGGGCAAAGTAGTTTGAGACTAAAGGTTACTACTAGGATTCCCTTGGGTAACTAACTGCATTACTAGACCAAACCCCACCTAAAATTCCTCTTGGTGTTTAGTCAATATTCCAACGGAACTCATAAAACATGATCATAAACATTATAGGGAAAGATAGTAACTATCTATCAATCCATATGTATAAAACATCATAAAACTAGTTCATCTAACATCACCATAGTAAAATTATAGGATTAGCTCATCTAGCATATAACTCATACAATGTGGGTGTAGGCCTTCCATCATTATATATCTTTGATCATAACATCTTGAGGTACTTAACTTGCCCTATCCTTAACTTTGCTTGAAACATTATAGAATCATCATTCATGAACTTCTTTGCATAAAACATCTTTAATTCATAGCATAAAGCTTTCATAGAGTATAATTTGAAAATCATGATTATATCTCAAAATCATACTTGAAACAAGCACATAGCATGGGTTATTGAAATTCAACTTGAAATCATGCAATATGATGTGAATTATGCATAATTAGGCTAATAGCATTGAAGAATGTCATAATTAAGAAGACCCAATAAAAATCATGCAATTAGAGCTTTTAATTGAAGAAATTATAATAAGAATTGAGAAGAAATTTTTGATATTCCATGGGTGAAAGGTACCCATGGATGAAGTCCCACATACCTTGATTTCGATGAGCCTTAAATTGAAGAGAATGAAAACTTGACTTTGAAGAAATTCACTTGAATTGCTTGTGGAAGAAGAAGAACTTAAAGAGAACTTGGGAGAGAAGGTTTTGTGATTTAGGGATTATGGAGAGAATGAGAGCGTTAGAAGACTTTAAAGTAGTTAATAGGTAGGAATTTAGTCCCTAACACCGTCCATATTCATTAATAAGATATAGGGAAAAGACAAAAGTAACCCTTATTAAATTTAAAAATTGGGGGTTGCATGGAGGACCCACCACGATTTGTGAACCTCACCACTGCCCGTGGTGGTGTCTGTGGAATTAGACTTGAACTATTAGAAAAAGCTCTTGAAAAAGGGGTGTTACAACAAGACACACCACAGCCCGTGGTTGTCATCTGTGGTGATTGACTTGGTGTAGAAATTCTGGGGTTGCAGTGAAGAGTTTCAGAAATTCCTCCACGGAGACCTTCATGGTCTATGGAGGTCTCTACGGTCCATGAACCACGGGCGCGGTGCAGGGTCTGCGGGAGAGGTTCATTATGGAGGCCATTACAATCTGTGGTTTGCACTACAGCTCGTGTGGCCCCTTATGGTCCTTACCTCTCAAACCCAATGGATAGTGCATGGACCACAATGGCCCTTCACAACCCGTGGTCCTTTTCAAGGCTCAAAATGGGTCTCGTGAAGGCCACTTATGCCAAAAGCTGAGTTTTTTGGAAATTCATCTTTTGATCCTAGTTTTCCCGTCTTTTCAACTTCTAGGGTCTTACAATACTGAACTGAAATAATCATGAAAGTAGAATAAAACCATGAATAGTCTAACTCTTATGTCTGAAAGCCTCTACTAACATAGGTGAGTTTCTAGGACATGTCCCTAGTTAACTCTAAAATCTGAAAATGAATATAAAGTAAAGTCTAAAGAAGTAGTCATAAGAGGCATATCCTAAAAACATGAGGACTCACCAGGAAATAAGCAAGCTGATAGAATCCAACACTAATCGCAGCCTGGAGGATATGTGTTAGAACCTATATTATGAGACAATGTACGCAAAATTATACGATTGGTAGAGTCAAATATACTGAGTATGAGGAAAGATGGATGAATATAACATAGAAGTATGATAAGTCTAAAAACATAATAATGTATGACCACATAAAACATATCAAAATCTGATAAGTTGAGTTCAAAAATAATAGATAAAGCCAATGCAATATTCTAAAAATCATATCAGATTCTTTTGCAGGAGTTACCATTCACCGACATAAACCATGTGAGCTATAACATGGAGTTCAGTATACTGCTCCCATACCGAAAAGAGAGTGTCCTACTTTTCATGGTAAGGACCATGTTCTTAAGCTTAGGTGGATCCACTAGCTAATGTCCATTCGGGACAATTCAATGGGGGCACATAGTTCTGGGACTTGGGTAATTGCCACTTGTCCAACTCGGTGTTATGTTAACTCCCAACAGAAAATATGCATAGTCATATCATACTCATATTCTTGGCCGCTGAAATGATAAAAATCTAGTAATACTAAATCATTCCTGAAGACTCATAATCATAAGAATAGCTCTTATAAAATATCATGATTTCATAACATAATCAATTCATAAGAGACATTTGGTTGAAATCATCTATATCATGATAGTCTTTTAATAGCAAAGTCGCACTTCAATTGGAAGTGGCTAAATCATAATAACCTTTCATAATAAGAATACTTCAATTAGAAGCAACCTAAAATCATGCTCTTTTTAATTCATAATATATGCATAATCTCAAAGCTTGATTTCATAATTAAAATACTCATAGGGCATGGGTTCATGTAAAAATCATTGAAAATATTAAATTATGATCAAATCATGCATAATAAGATCAATATGACATGTACAGTTAAAATTAATTGAACCCATGGAAGAATCATTAAAATACTATAATTTAGGAAAAACATACATTGAGAAATCCAGGTTTCTTTGGAACTCAATGGGTGAAGACGAACCCATTGATGAAGTTCCCACATATCTTGATGAACTTTAGCCTTGAAATTTGAAGGGGATTCTTGAAGATTGAAGAACCCTAGAATCACCTTGAGGAAACCTTAGTGAAGAAGACTTGAAAGCCTATGGGGTTTTGAGAGAATAAGAGTGAATGGGGAGAAATTGGAAGGGTAAAAATAGTTACAGGGCGTAGAAGTTATCTAGAAATATTATACTTTAGATATTAAAAGAGTGGAAAAATATCCGATTAACCCTGAGAAAACAAATTGTCGGGCAGGTTCTACGGATGCATCTACGGACCATTGAAACTCATACGGTCCATAGAAAGCTAGGTAGTTTCCCTGAGTTTATGATCATTGAACCACAGAACTCTTTTAGGACTATTTATACAACCCATACAATCATCCATAGAACTCATGTACTGAAATGTGTAAGTTTTGAAGTTTCTTTGTACCGGCGAATCTATGTCCCGTAATATGTTCTACGATCCAGTAAACACCCTGTGCCCTATTCAAGTACTGAAATCCAACTTTCTGATCTTCCCAACCACGGGCAGGTCTATGGATCATGAAACATTACACGGTCTATATAACATCTCATTCAAATTTCTTTGAATAATTTTTTCCTAAAGTCTAATGGCACGATCTACGGGCCCATCCACGGTCCATACTATTGGCTCGTAAAAGGTTATTTGAGACTTGAAAAATTCTATGCTTTTAGGAAATCATTTATGACATCTATCTATGGACCGTAGAACCAAATACGGACCGTCCTTAGCCTCGTACAAACTTGCAATAGTAAATTTTTCTGCAACTTTCTTTCTAAATCAACTTTCCAACTTTTGAGATGTTACAATCAATTTATGATATCCAAAAGTAATGAGTACTTAATTAATTGGGTTTTAGTTGATATATGTCTTGTTAAATTGATTGATATTTATAACTCCTTATTATTAATAAACTAAAGTGATGAACTAGTTGAAAGGCATTTTACATGCATTGTTCATGTATTCTCTATCTATAGCATTTTATTATGTTTTCATATGATATTTCACACATAATACACTTAATGAATCATATTTTATTATCATGTGGGTCTAGAAAAGTGGATTCTGAGTGAAGAGATGATACAATGATCTAATGGTTTGATCAAAGCACAATTTGATGCTCAATTGCATCATGTGGTACCAAATATGTTCAAAATGATATCAAAATATCAAATATGAGGGCTACACTATCTAATCACATCCAAAACTCATTGAAATTTAACCAAAACTTGCGATGGAGTCCAAAATCACCATACAAATCTGACGGAACTTCAAATCATTAATTAGGGATCATTTGGCCAATTATTCGATGGAGGTCATCTCTTAACTTTATATTTTATGAGAATGCAACTCGAGTGTCTAATCACTCTATATTTGTATCAATTATCCAACCAAGTCACAAATCATCATTCATATCTTATGAAACCATAAAAACTCAATTTCAAACTCATTTATCCATTTTGTTGATTTAATCAAACTTTAAATTTTAGAATTATTTCACCAAAATACATCACCTTGAGAACCATGACACTCATCTCCATAAGTCATAAATCATACTTCAACACTACAGAGATGTTCTTTTAAGAAGGAGTTCTAGAACTCAAAATGAACATGTGGTTGAATACAGACTGTAGTGAATAATTTTCTTAGGAACATGTTCTCCTTCATTGCCAAGTGACTCTCACAAAACCTTTCTTACAATAAATAATATTTACTCAAAATAAATCTTAATCTATGTCAAATAGTGTGATAATAATAGAATCAATTTCGATTTTTATATAGGATTAGAAATGACTATGTTCTTCTTCTCCAACTCAAACTAGAATTAATTCATGAATCCAGCTACCTGATCAAAGTTTGACTTGATTTATTTTTCATTCATTGGCCTCCCTTGTTTTTCTCCAATTTTCAAATCTCTTTTCATATGTGTAAATATGATAATTTTATTATCTTAATTTCTATTTTCTTTATGCATGTGATTAGTTTTAATCCCAATTTTTAAAAAAATTTGTTATGCACTTGGAACAACTTTGTGCCTGATCAACAGTCTTCTCCACTCTACTATGAAGGACCAGGTTTGTTCATTTCTTCATAAACATTATTAATATTTATTTTTGACATGTTTAGTACCTGGTTTTTACATCATGTTTTTTATGTTTGTTAATCATTAAAACATCATATATATATATATATATATATTATAATACCCCATGTTATTCTAGTCTAGACTGAGTTCGAGGACCATGAAAAAAATTGAGAAAAGGAACTGACCCAATGGACCACGAGTGTCCTCTATGATTCGTAGTGAGATCTATGAGTCGTAGGGATGAATCGTAGACCATTCCAACACTTACTAAAATTTTAGGTCTGTCAAGCCTCCCTACTAATTGACCTTAAGACTCGTACAAAATTTGAAGACTCGTAGAAATGAGTCATAGAGTCATTGCTTCAGTTTTCAAAAATATAAGCCTCAGTACTTTTGTTATAATTCAACAGGAAGAATCATTACAATTCAACAAGATGAATCATAGGAATGACTATGACTCGTAGAAATGAGTCATAGAAAAGATTAAGAGACTCAGATTTTGAGAGTTTTAGAAGTTGCTAGGACGAGGGGTCCTTACAACCCGTAAATTTATCTATGACACGTAGACCTAATTCATAGAGTAAGGTGCATATTTCAGTCCAGTTCTACGACTGGTCTTCTATGACTAGTAAAAGTTTCTACGAGTCATAGCACGACCAGTAGATGGCCAAGATCAGTTTAATGAAGGGTAGTTTGGTCTTTCCCCACCCATTCCAAACCAAACCCTTGAATTTTTGGGACTAGTTGGAGTCCCTTAACAGTACCCTATATATCTATCCCCTCAAAAACACTTAGATTATTTTGAGAGTAAGGATTGGAGAAGAGAAAGATCTAGGGTTCAAGGTTTTCAGGTGAGGTTTCCAAGTTTCAATCGTTCCTTCAATTGTTAAGTATGTAAGTCTACCCATAACATGGATTGAGTTCATCCACATGCTCTACATCTCCAGCTCTTCGAGTTGAGTTGAGTTTCGAGGTTCTATGAATTGAATTTTCGATTTAATTATAATCCCTATTGAGACTGTATATAAACTTTCATTGTGTTCTTGCATATATTACTATATTCCTTGATGTTTTACTTGAGTTGAGTCTTGTTGAGAGCGGGGACTCGTGTTTGCATTTACATGAACCCTAATTGAGATTTTAATTGTATTCTATGAATTGAAGGAGTTTGTAAAAGAATGATTTATGAATGTTTCGTGTTAATTTTGTTATGCACTATTTTGAGTTTAAAGAATAACTATTTTTGCCTTTGATTGAGAAAGAGTTGAGCATGAGGTGATTTTGAGGAATCTCTTAACTATTGTTTTAGCATGAGAATTTAGAGTGTAAACGAGTTGAGCATTATTACATTAAAACATCTATTTAGAGGTTAAGTTGAAGAGTTAAATTATGCTTTAAATGCATTCCTTGAGTTGACATGAGTTGAGTTTTGAGCTAAGTCCAAAAGAGACTAAATGAGTTAATTGACTATTTTATTCATTATATGAGTATAATAAAATATTTTGGGAGTAGTATTGAGAATCGATTTGGGCAAGAGTAGAGGTAACTCAAACCCCAAAATTATATAGCCAGCGTAGAATAGAGGTCATGCCTCTCAAGTTCCAAAATTGTGGACTTTGATTGATTTTGGATCCACTGAGTTGAGCATCCTTTACTCTAGCAAAGTATTGGATGGGTAGTCCAGCAGTACCTAATGGTAAGTTCATATCATACCTTAGAGCCAAAAATTTAATCTCCAAGGGTTGTATCTACCATGTAGTTTGAGTTAGAGATGATAGTGTGGAGACTCCATCCCTTGAATCTGTTCCCGACATCAATGAATTTCCTGAGGTTTTCCCTGATGATCTGCCCAAGTTCCCTCCTGATAGGGAGATCAACTTTGGGATTGATATCCTTCCTAATACGCAGTATATCTCTATTCCACCATATAAAATGGCTCCTACCGAGTTGAAAAAATGGAAAGAGCGGCTAAAAGATCTCCTAGATAAGGGATTTATTAGGCCGAATATCTTACATTGGGGCGCTTTTGTCCTATTCGTATGAAATAAAGATGAGTCATTGAGAATGTGCATTGATTATTATCAGTTGAACAAGGTCACCATTAAGAATAAGTATCTTATTCCCAAGATTGATGATTTGTTTGACGAACTTCAGGGTGCCACTTATTTCTCAAAGATAGACCTTATATCAGGCAATTATCAATTGAAAGTGAGAGAATGTGATATCTCAAAGACCACTTTTCGGACCAGGTATGGTCACTTTGAGTTTCTTGATATATCTTTTGGTTTGACTAATGCTCCTGCAGTATTTATGGACTTGATAAATTGAGTGTTGAAGCAGTATTTGGAAATGTTTGTAAGAGTATTTATAGATGACATACTGATCTATTCGAGGAGTGAAGAGGAATATGCTAATCATCTCAAAATTGTCCTCCAAACTCTCAAGGAAAATAAGTTATATGCTAAATTTTCTCAAGTGTGAGTTTTGGCTTGCATCTGTAGCATTCTTAGGCCATATTAATTCTGAGAAAGGTATCCAAGTTGACTCATAGAAGATTGAAGTGGTTAAGAAATGTCCAAGACCCACATCCCCGATGGACATAAAAAGCTTCTTGGGTTTAGCTGGTTATTACAGGAGATTTATTGAAGGATTCTCATCCATATCCTCGCCATTGACTAAGCTACTCAAAATAAGGCTAAGTTTTAATGGTCAGATGCTTGTGAGAAGAGTTTCCAAGAGTTGAAAACAAGGTTGACTAGTGCTTAAGTGTTATCCCTACTCGAGGGAACAAATAGCTTTGTAATCTATTATGATGCATCCAGAGTTGGATTGGGTTATGTATTGATGCACAAGGGCAAGGTTATTGTGTATACTTCCAGACAGCTTAAGATTCATAAGAGAAACTACCCAACTCATAACCTTGAGTTGGCAGTCGCAGTGTTCTCTCTCAAGATTTGTCGTCATTACATCTATGGCGTGTATATTGATGTGTTCACAAATCATAAGAGCCTAGAATATGAGTTTACTCTAAAAGAGATGAACCTGAGGCAGATGATATGGCTTGAGCTGCTCAAGGACTATGATATGAGCATTCTCTATCACCCAGGTAAATTTAATATTGTTGATGATACTCTTAGCAGGTTATCTATGGGGAGCACTGCCCACGTGAAATAAGGAAAGAAAAGTTGGCTAAAGAGGTGCATAGTTTTACATGTTTGGGAGTTCAACTTATTGACTCTAGTGATGATGATACCATTGTTTGGAATGGGGCTGAATCATCTTTAGTTGCAGAGGTGAAAGAAAAGCAAGATCAAGATCCCATTCTCCTCCAATTGAAAGATGATGTCCACAAGAGGAAGTTAATGGATTTTTCCAAAGGGGAGGTGGAGTATTGAAGTATCAAGAGAGATTGTGTGATCCAAGTATTGATGGCATTCGAGAAAGAATCATGCCGAAGGCCAATAGCTCCAGGTATTCCATCCATCCAGGGTCTACAAAGATGCACCATGACTTAATAGATGTACATTGATGGAGTGGAATAAAGAGATATAGCATAGTTTGTGTCTAAGTGCCCTAACTGCCAATAAATCAAAGTTAAGCACCAAAGTCCTTGTGGAGCGGCTCAGAATATTAAAATTCTAGAATAGAAGTGCGAGATGATAAATATGGACTTCATAATAAGTTTACCGTAATCTCACAGATAATTGTGGATAAGATGACCAAACTTTCCCATTTTTTACCAGTTAAAACTACAGACACCGCAGAGGATTATGCCAGGTTGTATTTTCAAGAGATTGTTAGACTTTATGAGGTTCCTTTGTCTATCATCTCAGATAGGGGAGCTCAGTTCACTGCTCAGTTTTGGAAGTTGTTCCAAAACGTTTTGGGTTCAAGGGTGAAATTTAGCACCGCTTTCCATATACAGACAAATGGCTAGGCAGAGTGTACAATTCAGACTTTGGAGGATATGTTGAGAGCCTATGTCATCGACTTCAAAGGTAATTGGGATGATCATTTACCTCTTATTGAGTTTACATACCATAATACCTTTGATTCGGGCATCCAGATGGCTCCTTATAAAGCTCTATATGGGAGGAGATGTAGATCACCAATTGGTTTGTTTGAAGTTGGTAAAGCTGAGTTTATTGGACCAGACTTAATTCACCAGGTCATGGAGAAAGTGTAAACCATCCAAGAGAGGTTGAGGACTGCTCAGATTCACCAAAAATCCTACACTGATGTTAGAAGGAGATATTTGGAGTTCGAAGTGCATGATTAGGTATACTTGAAGGTTTCACCTATGAAGGGTGTGATGATATTTGGGAAAAAAGAAAAGCTTAGTCTACGATACATTTCTCCTAATTAGATTGTGAAAAGGGTTAGTAATATAGCCTATGAGTTACAGTTGCCATCAGAGTTAGGAGTTATTCATCATGTGTTTCACATCTCTATGCTTAAGAAGGTTTGACTTATGAGGAGAAATTAGTTTGTTGAAGAGGCTACATGAAAAGCCAAAGAGAATATGAAGGATAGATACCCTCATCTTTTCGTTTCTCCTAATGATGATATTGATGGTAATATTTTTTCTATTTATCCTTTAGTTGATGTTCATTCCGAGTATGAGTATATGACGAGCATTGTTGAGTCTGAGTAGTTGATTATTTGAGTGTCTAAGTATTTGAGTTCTTGATTGTGTTCGTGCCTTGAGTTAAACCCTTATCTTGGTTTTCATTCGAGGATGAATGATCCCAAGGGGGAGATCTTGTAACACCCTTGTATTTTCTAGCCTAGACTGAGCTCTAGGACTATGAGAAAAAATTAGAAAAAGAACTGACCTAGTGGACCACGAGTTTCCTCTACAATTGGTAGAGAGCTCTACAAGTCATAGGTACGACTCGTAGACCCTTCCAACACATGGTGAAATTTTGAGTCTAAGAAGCCTCCCTATGAATTGACCTTATGACTCGTAAGAAATTTGACAAGTCGTAGAATCATTGCCTAATTTCTGAAAAATAGAAGCCTCAGTACTTTTGTAACGATTGTGTAGGAATGACTACCACTCATAGAAATGACTCATTGAAGAGATTCAGAGACTCAGGTTTTCAGTATTTTGGAAGTTGCCAAGATGAGGGGTCCTTATGACCCGTAACTCTTTCTATGACTCATAGATCTGAGTCGTAGAGTAGAGTGTAGATTTTAGTCCAGTTCTACGACTGGTCTTCTACGACCCGTAGAAGTTTCTACGAGTCATAGCATGACATATAGACGGCCAAGATCAGTCTTAATGAAGAGTAGTTTGGTCTTTCCCCACCCTTTCCAAACAAAAAGCTCAACATTTTGGGACTACTTGGAGTCCCTTAACAGTACCCTATATGTCTATACCCTCAGAAATACTTAGATTATTTTGAGAGCAAGGATTGGAGAAGAGAAAGAGCTAGGGTTCAAGGTTTTCAGGCGAGGTTTCTAAGTTTCAATCATTTCTTCAATTTTCAGGTATGTAAGGCTACTAATAATATGGATTGAGTTCATCCACGTGCTCTACATCTCCAGCACTTCAAGTTGAGTTGAGTTTCAAGGTTCAATGAATTGAGCTCTCAAGTTAATGATAATCCCTATTGAGATTGCATATAAAATTTCATTGTGTTCTTGCATATTACTATATTCCATGATGAGTTACTTAAGTTGAGTCTTCTTGAGACTAGGGATTCGTGTTTGCATTCACATGAACCCTAATTGAGATTTCAATTGTATTTTATGCATTGAAGGAGTTTGTAAAAGAATGATTTATGAATATTTCATGTTAATTTTGTTATGCACTATTTTGAGTTTAAAGAATAACTATTTTCGCCTTTGATTGAGAAAGAGTTGAGCTTGAGGTGAGTTTGAGGAATATCTTAACTATTGTATTAGCACGAGCATTTTGAGTATAAATAAGTTGAGCATTATTACATTAAATCGTCTATTTTGAGGTTGAGTTGAAGAGTTAAAGTATGATTTAAATGCATTCCTTGAGTTGAGCATAATAAAATATTTTGGAAGTAGTATTGAGCATCGATTTAGATAATATAAGAGGTAATTCAAACCCCATAAACTACGTAGCTAGCATAAGATAGAGTCATGCCTCTCAAGTCCCAAAACGATAGACTTTGACTTATATTGGATACACCGAGTTGAGCATACTTTACTCTGGCAAAGTATTGGATGGCTTCGGCAATGACAGTTCTTAAGTGTTGTATCATCACTAGCACATAAGTAATGGTTGTCGGTTAGAGAACCTCCCAAAGAATGAACTATCATACTTTCATATATTGAGTTTTGTCTCTTATTGCATATTATTTAAAGCATTGTTTTACTTTACTTCATGCTTTATTGAGTTGATTCATTTTAGAGTAAGTCTCTTGAGTTAAGTTGCATGAGATTGAGTATTGTTGATTTTTTTCCTTCCAGTAATTTTACATACTCATACATTCCATGTACTAATGCCATTTGGGCTGTATTATTTGATAAAGCGGATACAGGTGATAGAAGTCCTCAACACATGCATCATTGAAGACTAGATCTAGTTCAGATTTTGGTGAGACCTTCTTGCATTCGGAGGACTTCATTTTATTCCTTTATTTGTCATTCTTTTGATAGTCATTTGAGGTAGCCTTGGACTTGTCTTGAATCCTTTCTAGTATTTAGTTAGAGGCTTCATGGACCGAGTGTGAGTCTAGTTAGATAGTTTCTTTTAGAGTCTATTACAAAAAAAACCAAATATTATTATTGAGTTTATAAAGTTCAGTTGCACTACACTTTAAGTATTTAAATCTATTATTTATCTATTGATGAAGACATTTTAAATGCCCACTTGAGTTAATTATCTATTGAGTCGAGTTTTTCGCTGAGGGATTGAATGAGTGATCAGACCAAGTGGTTCACTTAGGGCCAGCAATGGTTTCCGAGGGCCGGCCATTTGTGCTTCAGAACGTCTTCTTAATCTTATTAAAAGTTGTCCTATGACCCAGGTTATCCATAACATTAGAAGATAACTCTAAGAAAGGGAGGACGTGATGCCCCATAAGAGTGAAGGTTGGAAATAGGTCTATAAGGATTTGAAACGAGTTGGGGGATAAAATAACAAGTCGTGGGACTCGACTTACTTGCGTAAGCTATCAACTTGGATGTCTTACACACTTAAGCTACTGGAGTATATGTTGAGCTTCCATATCAAGGATTGCATAGGCTCCTAAAGTAAGACGAGATTACGAACCTACGGAAGAGGCGGAAGGATGCGTAGCACCTACTCGGAAGTAAGCAGGTGATGCACCTACTTGGACTAAGTAGGTGATGCACCTACTTGGACTAAGTAGGTGATGCACCTACTTGGACCAAGTAGGTGACACACCTACTTGAGGGGGGTCTCACACTGCCATGTGGCAGCATGTGATTGGTCGCATCAGGTGATGTGGCTGCCTAAGGTTGTGACACGTTTCTCCCTTAGGGGATGACACGTTTCATCCCCCAAAAGGGTGTATATATATGTATGGATGACTAAGACTCCATTTTTTCATCTTTACAACTTAGAAAAATAAGAGAGTTGAGAGGAAACGTTGAAGAGCAAGAGAGGAGGGCTACGGGTTTGCTTTAAAAAAAAGGTAAGTCCCGATTTCGTTCCATGAATTAATTATTTAAGGTATCCTATGGTGATATAACGGTGTTTAATAACGAAAAACTTCCATTTGGGGCAGCAAAAAAGTGACACAAACAGTCCCCTAAGTTTCAGCACGTTAAGAGGACTTCCGAGGCGAATTTTGGCAAGTTTCGGACAAGGTAAGGTCTTCCCTTTCAAAGTGGAGTTAATAATGTTGTTATGGAGTGTATTACATGTGTTAAATGAAGTTGGAAGTAGGAAAAATATATAAGTATGCTTGGCATTAGAAACAAACTAAATTGGAGCCGTTCTAGTTGAGCTGAATTTGTGTAGTATTGTTGCGATTGTGGTGCTGCAGTTGGAGATGGTTTTATTGTGATTTTCAGGGCTGAAAACACTCCAAAAGGTGTGTGGGATCTTCTGGTTTCATCGACATATCCCTCTGTTACATGTGGTTAAAGGTTTCACGAAATTAAGAGTAAAAACCTTATTTTGGTACTATAGTTTTGGGCGAGTTGGTTGGAACTTGTATTGCATAATATTATAGTGATGTGATTATGCGTAGTTGCTGGTTGTCGTTGTGAGTATGGCTGCTAAGGTTAGAGTTTAATATTGGAAGTTTGGATAGGGCCAGTTATAGGGGAGATGCTGCCCGATTTCCGCTAACTTCGGAACTAGTAATAAGCTAGTCGAGGGAAATAAATAAGGGAATGAGTCCTATGGATACTTGAATATGAATTTAGGATCTGGAAATTTGAAGGTCATTAATCTTAGTATATTCTCGTGTTAAATAGGTTGAAGGAGAAACAAAACAAGCTGGACTACAATCGAGCTACTACAGGTATGTAAAGCTATCCTTCTTTTCTCTTGGCATGTTTTAGCCATAAGTGATGGATATATGAAATGTGGGGGGGGTAATTCCATTCATAGAACCCCGAGTATGATTCATAATTCTTATCCACTCTTGATGAAAACTCATGCAATATTTGAGTAGTTTCCTTTCAAGTCTTCTACGTGTTGAAAAGCAGTGTATGTAAAGCTTATCTCTTCCTTTCTTTTGGCATGTATTCAAGTTAAGTAAAGAATGATATGAGCTTGAGGGTAAATCTACTCATAAATGCCAAGCGTAATTCACGTTCCTTATTTACTTCTTAATAAAAGCACTCTTACAGTAATTGAACTAGGGCTTCTCAAGCCTTCCATACGTTAGGAAGTGATGAGTATGTAAAGCTTAACTCTTCTTCTCTCTTGGCATGTCTTAACTATAAGTGATTGGTGTATGAAATGTGGGGACAATTCCATTCTTAGAACCCCGAGCATGATTCGTACTTCTTCTTCACTTCTTGATATTAGAACTCCTGCAATAGTTAAGTTATTGTCTTGTAAGTCTTGTACGTGATGAAACGTATTACACGTGAGGCCTATCCATTCCTTCTCTTGAAATGGCTTAATGTAAGCAAAACGATATATGATATGAGTTAGGGATAGTTCCATTTATAGATTCTGGATGTGATTCATGACTTGTACTCACTTTTGGGTGGTAAGGGTCTTAAAGTAGTTAAACTACGACCCTCGAGCCTTCTACATACTGAATAATGATTGGATGTAGCTCTTGACTTACGCCAGCTTTTGTGGGGTTATACATATTTTTTTCCGCATTTATGACATTATGAATTCTATCTTATCACTTCACCAGGAGGTCACGGGTTCAAGCCTTGGAAACAGCCTCTGGTAGAAATGCAAGGTAAGGCTGCGTACAATAGATCCTTGTGGTCGGGCCCTTCCTTGAACCCTGCGCATAGCGGGAGCTTTAATGCACCGGACTGCCCAGACAGACTTATGACTGCTATAGATTTTAAATTTTGGGTTCTTAATTATGAAAATTAGTTTTATCATTTATGTTGAATTGGTTCGCCTACGAGATTGGAGTTTAAGCGTCATCACGATTTAGATAAATTAGATTGTGATAATTTTGAATCTAGAAGTTTCAAATCATGGCTTCCCTTCTAAATTCTTCATAGCCTTGGACTCTATCCTTATAGTTGGATCTCATTTTCGTAGACGTGGAAGATCAAGATTTTCATGAAAATAATAAGAACATTGTCAATTTTTCCTTAGATGTTATTTGGTTCACACATCATGTGAGATGGCTAATGGCTTAGAGGCATGCTCTCCATACCAGGAGTAATTTCTAAAAATTCCTTGAATAGGATAAAACAAAACATATAATAGAAACTGTCGATCTCAACTCTAATATTTAGAATAAATCGACTTGGATGAGTCAATACCAACAGTCCATTTGGCATGAATTGAATAAACTTTCTAGGACTCGAATCAGAAGAACAAGCGAGAAGTGTCTTATTATTCCTCGAAAGCACTATTATCATAGGCAGTGTACACGTGAAAGGTACAAATTGCATGTGGAACCAGATTGCATGAGTTAATTTTTATTTCAAACCTCTCAATATTGCCACCTTGGAGATCCTTTGATTCTTTATTTTATATATAGATACGCCTACTATATATGTGGTGCCACTCTAGTCTGCGCCATGTCACTCTCTCTTGCTTCTTTTATTTATGGTCCTTCATGCAATGCAGGATCTATATACAATGTTTGTTCAAGAAAACAAAAATATCCCTACCAATTACCTCCTTTAAAAGGCATCCTTTGCTTTAATAATAATGACGTTCTTCATCCGTTTCAATTTATTTGTCTTATTAATTTCTTTTTAAGCCTGTTTCCAAGAAAAATGTCTCTTTTCTTTTCCATATAACATGTTTAAGTCCATAAGATTAAGTAACATTTGATACATTCTACATAATTTTTAGTTTCAGATACTTTCTTTTGTTGGGATATATACTATTAACCATGGAATATATACTCTTAATCATGAGTTTAGATATAGTATTTATTATAGAATAATTGTTTATTCAATTTTAATAAAAATTTTAATAGATCATATATTTGTTTATGTGTCCATTTACTTATATTGTAGATGATTTAGGGTACAGAATTTTAGTTTACACGCAGAGGACTAAATCACCGGTTCTTATAAGTATAAAGTATTTATATTCACAATCTAAGATGGAAATTGGACAAGTCATCGGTATGATTGAAGCACAAGATTATATATAATTTATCTTGATTATAGGAGCAATGTAGTTCAAACTTCTTGTGCTAGTGTATTTTGTGTGTATTGAACACAGACCGAGTAGAGATAGTTGTTTTAGACTAACTGACAAAAACATATTCTCTAAACTGTTAAATGTACTTATATTCTCAATCCTGATATAACTATTATGATCTGTATATATTAATTATCGTTTTGATTTATTAAAAGGTCAGATTCTAAGATGAGTCAATATGTCTGGTAGATTGGATGATAATAATATAAATTGGTGAAATAATAAGTTAGTTGATGAAATCCATGTCTCGATATAGAGATTGATGATATGCCTTTTTGAGAAGCTTATAAGTTTTTATTGAGTCAAACCTTGCAAGTGGATTTATGAATCCGACACATGAAATAAGTTAAGCAGTGCTCTAAAGGAAATTAATCATTGAATTGAATTCATCAATAATTTAATTTATTGATTAGTATTTGTAATCTTAACATGGGAATTACATAAGTATTTAATGGGAAATTTTGAAATATAAATGGAGGAGTGCAATTACGAATTTCTAGTGAAATGATTTGTAATTTATTATGGTAAAAATAATTCAAATTAATTATTTGAAATTATTTATATAATAGGAAGCCTCAGTAATTAATTATGTGGTCCCTACAGTGCTCATATTTAACTAGAACTCAAAATTTTATTTTTTAGGGAAAAGATGAGAAATAATGTGTCTTTCTTGTTCTAAGAAAAGATCGGATGTTTTTCTTCTTCTTTTTGGACTGGGAAGAGATCTCTATAAGTAGGGTTCTTCTAACCTAAAAAAGGAATAAGTTTTCTATACGATACTTGTCCACCCAAGTATTGAGAGAGTTCGGCTGTGAACTTGGGATCACTGTAGAAGACTGTAGACTGCAGTCTAACTTGTGGGTTCACTTGAAGGTATATGCTCACGCTTCAAGAGGTATTTATCGAATTAAATTTCAGCAAGTTTATGTGTTCTAGCATGATCGTATGTGTTCTAGCATAAACGTATATGTTGTCTATTATTCATATAAGCAGTATGATTCTGATATGCTTCTGTTGTGCATATAGTTTTTTAACATATTTAAACTCCGTATCAAATTAAAATCAGATAAAAAAATTGAAATTGAGGGAGTAACATTTTTCTCCACGAGCAAATAGGTGTCACTTTTACATATATATATTCCGGAACACCCATGTGAAGAACACCCTCTCCCATCAAAAAGAAAAGCCAAAACCCTAAGCCCTACAATGTGAAACTAGACAATATTCTTGCACAATAAATGTCACGGTTGTGCCTTCAAGTTTTGTTTAAAGTTTATCTTTTTCATGCTAAGCAAAAGGACCAATCCATCTTTATCAAAAAAAGATAGATTTTGGTACCCTTCGGAAAACTACATGCAAGCAAAGTTGGTAAAACTTTGTCTTTTAAAAAGGTAGTGCAAGTAGTGAGTATGAAAAATAAAGAACAAGAAATGTTCAATAAATTTTCATGGTTTCTTGCAATGAACGAACATTTATATTATTTTCGTCAGCTAAATGATTCTTGGGTATAAAGATGATGATTACATACTCTAATCACATATTAGAAGGCTTGATTCACAAGCTAATTGCTTTTTGAATTTGTATAGAGAATTTTATGATCCCCAATACTTGCACTTTATTTTTTTGGACAATTATGCTATTTTAGTTATCAAATGGAATTTCTCTAATAAAGTGGCATTGTTAAGCATCAGTAGTCTATCTTGATTGAAGAATGGTATCATTCATATTAATTTATCAATTATGGTCCCTCTTACAAATTTGAATCTATTCTCCACAATATTATTTTAATTTATACAATATAAATCTCATTGGATATACAAAAAGTGAGGGCTAGCTTCAACAAATTGGTATTTTTCCAATAAACTTATTTAAGATTTTCCTTGCAAAGTAATGTATGTTTGGCTATATAAGGGAATAAGATAGGTTAAAGGCTAAACCATTATTATTTTTTTCTAGGGCGTTAGGTTTATTCCCCTAAAATATGTCATGAAAAATTGATGGAATCAGGCCAACTATATGTATATAAAATTTTAGAATAAAGTGGTAAGAAAATTGAAATTAAGTATCTATTCTATATTTCATTACACACGAAAACAATCCGGAATTGTCATATCCATTACATTCTCTAATATATTGATAATGACCCCCTTGATTGTGTCATAACAGAGTGGAGATGAGAATTATGTTACGTAAAATAAAGGTAAAATGGATATTTCTTGATTTCTTCCACAACAAATTCTTTACCTATTTTAAAAGGGTTATATTGTACTAATAAAAGCTATATTTGACACTACAAGTTCTTTTCATTTATGTTCGAGCTATTTCCTTGGATGATCACTAAAGTTTTGAAAATTGCCTATAAAAATTTTATTTTTATTTCTTTAAAGACTATTCAATTACTGAATTATTAGTATTTTAATTTTAAAAAAAATGCTAAACACGTCAAAAGTCTCATTCTCTCATACTTGACATGCATATGTTATGTCATTAAAAGTGAATGTCCAGATAGCACAACCACACAACTACAATAATGAGACTCAATATATTTAGCCAAAAGTAATTGTTCAGGGAGGATGAAGCACAAATGCAGCAAAACATTCCACGGGCATTAACAACTACTAATATATATAATAATTCAAAATATAGATTATTCTTCATCCTCCACACTCTATACAATACCTAAGTCTTTTATTTTAAAAAATGTGGGGTTTTGACATGATATGTCATTAATGAGAGAGACTTTTGAGGTGTTAAACATTTTTGTTTTGGAAAATAGTGATAGTTTGAGTTATATTATTATTTTAAAAGAAATAAAGATAATTTTTGTGGGCAATTTCAAAAACTTAAATGATTATTTAGGAAATTAACTCATTTATATTTTTGCACACATAAATTTATATTTTCTCCATCCAATAGACGTGACATTTTTTAAAAAAATTATGACTTATTTAGACCACAAATTTTAAAAATAATAATATTTTTATTAAATTTTATGTTCAATCAAATATTTTCATATCAATTACAACAAAGGAGATATTATATGTTTGACGTTATTTAAATTAATAATTGCATGATATGTATAAATCTATTTTTTCAAAAATTCTTCATTCCTGGAAGAAGGAGACTCTTGCTTGTAGGCGTAAGGAAGATTTCTTATTCACTGCTATATATATATATATATATATATATATATATATATATATATATAGTTGAAGCAAACGAAATTTCAAGTGGTAATTGTACAAATGAGATATCTAGCAACAAGAAAAGGAAAAGGATTGAATAGAGGATTTGGTAGTTCAAAACTCCACGGCAAAGTCTGATAATATTTTTTTGGTAAATTACAATTTAAGGGATTGCACATACAAAATAAAATTGTTCTGTGATTCTTTTGTAGCATATTTCTCCAAAAAATTTGAAAAGACCAATTATGTATTGGGATTCTTATACAAATATATACTGCCCAACGAAAGTTTCTTGGTCAACTATCTTTGCGCTTTCTATCTCAAAAGTCGAATTTTAGCCGTTTTATTTTTTGAAAAATTTCATAAATAATCACTTTAATAAACTTAATTAGACTTCTTACTTATAGTTTGCATTTTATGAGCTGTAATTATAGTTTAAATTGTCTTGTTTGTATAATTCGAGGAAAATTGAGCAATTTTTGTATAAATTCGAAACAACTAATTTAAACAAACACAAACATCTAAACTTTAAACATTATACAAATTATATTATACAAAATTACATTATACAAAAGTTAAACAAATTATATCATACAAATTTTGAATTATACAAACGTGTGAATTATAAAAACTTGGATCATAATTAACACTAAATGTTGGTGACGAATTTTAAATTAGCTAAATTATAGTTATGTTAACCAATTAACTAATACTCCCTCCGTTTCAGAAAGAATGACCTCCTTTTCTTTTCAATCTATTTCAAAAAGAATGACCCCTTTTCTTTTTTGATAAAACTTTAATTTCAACTTTCCATTTGACATATTTAAAGCCACAAGATTAAAGGATATTTTGATACATTTGACATAACTTTAATTTAGGACCACAAGATGAAAAAGTTTTCTTTATTTACTTAAATTTTGTGGCTTAAATTTTCCTTTATTTTAAAAGTAATTACTTACCTCATGAAGTTGAGTCCTCAATGTGTCTTGAATAGAGTTATCAAAATAGGTTTGGCCCGTGAAGCCTGGCCAACTAATCCATTTCTTGAATTAAGTGAAGTTAGGCTAAAAATTTTCAGCCTATTTAGAAATGAGGCTTTTTAGCCCAGCCTCATTTGGTCCGTCAGCGTCATAGGCTCAACCCACAAGCGTTAAAGATCAGTTCATGGGTCGTGAATTTTAAAAATATTTATTATATATATTTAAATTAGTGTTTATTTTTTCAAATCTTCAACAACTAGGCAATCAAAATTATTATAACTATGAATCTTTGACCTCTTTTATTTTTGTGTTTATGCCTAATTTTTCGTTTCTCCTCTCTTGTCTAGTTTATGAAAAAAATGATTATGTATATATGTTGTTATGATGAATCATATAAATGTTGACTGTTTTATCTTGCCTATTTTGTTGTTTTGTAAGTATTCCATTAAAGTGTGTGCAATTCATTGATATGTGAATTTTTGACGTATTGGTGTTGTGTTCATCAATGTTCGATTTTCTTTCTATGAGGCCAATATTGTCCATCTTTTGATTGAAAGATCAACCCGTCTCAATCCATAGTCCGCTTACGGCTGGATTAAACTGCTATTATAGGTACTTTAGTTAAAAAGGTCAATTTATCCTAACCATTTAACTCGCTAGCCCTTTAGAATTGGATTGGATTGGATTGGATTGAACCAACCCATTTTGACACCTTTAATCCTGAATTTACGGGGTGGAAAATGGGGCGTATGAAATTCACCAAAAAAGGGAAAAAGGAACACATCATCACTGACTTTTATAGACCCATTAACATGAAAATTTGTCACTAAATCACCAACACCCTTACGAAGTGTATAAACATTAAATAATATATATATATATATATGCATTGTTATATAATGTATATATAATATATATGTATTGTATAAACAATGTATTCACGCTATTATACACTAAATCAAATATTGAAAGAGGAAAAAATCACCATTGATTCGAATATTAATTTAATGGGATAACAAATTTGCCGGAATAAATATTTCAAAAATAAAATCTTATGGGAGGGAAAGAGAAAAATAAGAGTAGAGATCAAAGCTTGGGCTAATTTTAATAAGTTAAAATGATCGAATGACTATTCTTAATAATTTGACAAAAACTACCTAATTAGACAAACATTCTTACTATATCTACTAAATCTCACTATATTTTAAAATAATTACATAATTACTCAGCTCTCCTCTCTTTTCTCTCCCTCTCTCCCCTTCGCTCTCTCCCTCTTTCTCTCGCTCTCCCCCTTTTTCTGCTCTCTCCCCCCTTTCTCTCTCGCGCTTCCTCTTTCTTACCTTTTTTAAGGCAGTAACCATCTGGGCTTTGGACCATTTTGGTGATCTATTTTACTTATTTTGATTCATAAAATAAGAAAGAAAAAATCAAGAATCTTAAACTTTGACCAAGATTTAAAGGGTGCTTACTGGTTGATTTGGTTGATTTTTCATACACTGAATACATCATAAAATTGATGCCAGATAGATGTATTTATGCATAAATATGTTGAATACATCAATGTCGTTTCAGAATCAATCGATAACTATAGCATATGCACGGAATACATCAATTCAATTTTTATACTGGATGATATTAGATACACGGGATGAATTGATATACACAAAAACACTAAATACATCTGTACAAATTTGATACTGGATACACAAATACAACGAGAGAAGTCAATTAAAGAAAAAATAGGCAAAATACATTCGCTAGATAAAGTGTATATACCTAACTTGAACAAGATATATAATTATCGAAACTATGAATACATTGAATAATTAACACATATACTAAGATGTTTATGAAAGTTGCTCATAATTTAATTATAATTGGGCCATTTTTTATTACTAACATGACCGTGGTCATTATGGCTAATTTCCCATTCTCTTTCTAGTCTATCCAAATTCAAGAAGAAAGCAAACATTGCATAGAATCTTAGCCCATTTCTCTAGTCCATGGGCTCATTAAATGATTTATAGTGGAGTTATGATCGCTTTATGTAATTATATACGGTCTTCCTAAAAAGGAAACCATCTTATTAGACATACATCCATATCATATATATTAATTTTAGGGGTCCCTTAATTCTATCTATATTTTTAAATAACTATGTATCTTATCATTAATTAAGAGTTTCATAACATATATTGAAAAAAATACACCTAGATACATGTATATTTTTCTACCAGATACACTAAAAATAGAAAGGGGAGTGAGCGAGATGGGGAGGGAGGCGAGTGAGATAGTCATGTAAATCAGATACATGTGAATCACACTGAATATACACTAGATACAAGTATCTATATGTATCTGTGTGATTCGCATGTATCTAGGATATCAAATACATAAAAGAGTGGCGAGCGAGATTTGAGGCATATTAGATACATAGGAGAGTGGTGAGCGAGACGGGATGGAGGCAAGCGAGATTTGTCTATGTATCCCAAATACATGGGCGAATCCACATGGATATAGTGTATCTAGAACAAATTACACCTAATTTTGACCCAATGTATCCCGAAATACATGTATTTGGACACACCAAAATCACGTACAATTCATAATATTGCAAATTAGGGTGTATCTAAATAATAACTCTTAAACTCGTGGAATTTCTATTTGTTTCCCATTTAAAAATTACAATACAAATTTTTAACATTATTCTCAAAATAATAGTTGTGGCCAGAAAATAATTACGTATTTAGCCAAAATTTAAATTTAAACAAATTCCCTTTTTTGTCTAAATTAATTCATAAAAAAAAATGGATGAAACAATTGTCATTAATTGGAGCCCTTTTAACTATCTAAATATTAGGGGTGTGGATCTATGTGGCCTGGACAGTTGTTCCTTCCCTTACCTGTTACCTTTTTTCATTTTTGTTTTTCTATTGGCAAAATACTAGCTTTATTCTTTTTGCAATTCAAATTTAAATAATACACATTGTCTTAACATGCAATTTGTATGGTGATACTTATGTGTTTTCATGTCAACAGTATATGCAATAAACCTATATTGACAGTATATTAAATATTATAAAATAATACTGGAATTATAATGTTATTATAGCAGTATGTATATTAATTATATATTAAATATTGTATGTACGTAAATTGTATATTTCTAATAATACAACAAATTTATGACGTAGTAGCAATATATGTTAAGTATAATATAATATTTCAACTAATGTTTATGTTTACTTTTTAAGTAAATAAATATATCAATAATATGCATAGTTTAGATTAATTAATTTTCTAATAAAATCAATTATTCATAAATAAAAATATTTAGATTAATTAATTTTCTAATAAAATCAATTATTCATAAATAAGAATAGAAAAGAGAATTAATTTACGTTGAGAAAAGAAATAATTAGGAAATCTCTGATTTAGTGGGACCTCATTTAATTATTAATCATGCATAACTATATATTATGTTTAAATTGTTATAAATATGTCATTTACGAAAAAATGCAAAAATTATACCAATTTTGTAACGAACTGTATTGTGTTGCACCTAGCAAAATCTCAAGACATAAAAACAGCAGAGTTGGACACAGCGGTCCGTGGGGCTCAACCGCTGAACTGCACGTATTGTAATGATCCTGAAAATTATTTTTGAAAATTTTTTAAAAAATTATTATTTTACTCTTCTCGATAGTTGCTCCAGATCATGTTTGATTATTATATGAGGTTAAAATTGAAATTAGATCGAAAAGTTGAGATTTTTGAAAGTTTTAGAGATTTTAATAGGCTTTTGAATTGAAATAAGTGATTTTAATCGTCATCCAGAGTTACGAGTCACGGAATGGAATTTCTTCAATTCAATCAGCTTTGGAATGCGGAATTTTGTCCAGGAGTATGGTTGTTTTCAGTTTCAAGATTTTGATGGTGATTTGGACCCTTGAATTGTGACTTTGGTTCAAGTTAAGGTCAAAGTTTGACTTTAGTTATCATTCGGAGTTCGAATGCTCAAATTGGAATTTTATCGATTCCATTGAAGCTTGGTTTATTTTTCGGAGGTTTGAGGGCATTTCGATCTTTTTAGGTGAGAATTAGTTAGAAGGGGCCTTAACGGGTATCGGGTCAAGCAGAACTCAAATCCATGTTTCGATTTTTTCATTAAGTCCAGAACATCGAATTTAGTACGGTAGCTTATATAATTTGTGTGTACGGAGTTTTGAACAAATCCCGAGGCTCCTTTTAGGAGATTTTGAGTCTTGGTATTTTACTGTTGTTGCTATCTGCTTCCCTCCTCTGCATTTGTGGTGCCTTGTCCACTTTCATGGAGGATTAAGTTGTTGAACTTCGCGATTGCGAGGTGATGTCCGCATTCATGAAGGATCCTAATGGTCAGTCTTCGCGTTCGAGGGGACTGGTCCGCGTTAGAGAGGAGTTGGGCGATCTGGTCTTTGTGGTCGCGGGATATGAACCGCTCTGTGAAGAGTAAAATTCTAAGCAGACTTTTCATTTGTCAAATCGGGAATACATCCTCATTCCTCAATTTTTGAACCGTAAGAGCTTGGTATAGGTGATTTCAAAGAGGTTTTTCAAGAATAAATATTTGGGTAAGTGATTTTGACTCCAATCCTTCATTATCCACTTATTATCCCATGATTTTATCATCAAATCATTGTTTTTGAATTCAAAATTTGAGCAGTTTTTAATGAACTTGAGTATTGAGAAAAATTGGAGTTCTAGGCTTGATTCCAACTCGTTTCTCGATACGATTTCATGCGTGGGTTCACAAACCTTTGGGTTACATGTTTTTCTATAAAAATTTTAGAATTATACTTAGCCAACGAATTTGACTTCTTTTTGGATCGATTTGACCCGATTTTCAAAAATAACAAAATGGGTATCATTGTTGATGTTTTCTTATGGGAACTCTATATGTGTATAAATTGTGTGTATTCAGAGGCTCGACGTAAAAAAAAGGCCCAAATCCCAAGTTGATTTGTTTACTTTAAGGAAAGTACACCTTTTTGACTCCTTTACAAAGTGATTTGACTTTATGTGTTGATTCTTTGTGATTGGAAGTAATGAGGAATAATGAGGGTGTGTATATGGATAAAGTGACGAGTATCCACCTGAACGCTAGAGTCAAGCATATTGGGTTAAATTATATGCATTGAATCACTATTGTATATGATGCTATGTGTGATTTGGATGACTATTATGATTTCCTTGTTGGTGTTATAACCATGAGTGGCACGACAGATTCATTGAATGGAAATTGTCATCCTCTCATTGTGTATTTAATCTTGTGTACTTGTTATGTGTTGAAACTCTGTGACAAGATTTGTATCCCAATTATGTTGATGGAAAATAATTTTGGTGAGTGTTATACCGATGAAATATAGTTTCAGCGAGCGTTATGCCGATGGAAAATGATTCCGACGAGTGTTGTGTTATGTCGATGGAAAAAATAGTTTCAGTGAATGTTACTAGAGCAATGGAAAATGATTCCGGTGGGTACATGGACCTAACAAAGACGCCATAGGTCCCGTATTACTTATGCGGCGGGTGTGTATCGATATGACAAACATGCATCACTTTCTATGACATTTTCATTGTAATTGAGCCTCATTATCATTTATTGATGTCTATAAGTGATCTATTATCTTGATGGTTGATTCCTCTTGTAAGTGCTACATGAAATTCCCTATTTTCCCTGTTATTGATATTGTTGAGAACTAGATGGTGTTGCTTATGCATTGATTACTTCTATTGTGTTATCCTTAATTGTCTATTGTATCTGCTAGGATGGAATGGTTGTTGAACTCTCTGTGCAGGTTGTATTATTTGGAGGTTTGGATGGTGTGTTAGGATTTAGGGTGCTCGTCACTACTTTCTTAAGTTCAGCTAGGGAAGCTTGTTCAGTACTGTTAATGTTTTGGTACTCACTCCATTTCTTTTCTACACTTGTGTAGGTCATGAGCCCAGTACGTTCTGATATCTACTCGCATCAGAGTGCGAGGTTTACATCTTGGAGTACGTGAGGTAGTTGTTAATTGCTTCAATAGGTGTCACATACTCTTACTTTATGTCCTTGATCTATTATAGATATCATTCCAACTTGTATTTCTTTTAAATTTGTATTATTAATTAGTTGTTTGTACACGTGACACTAGGTTTTGGAATATTTTTATATATATGGTGTTGGATTTTTGTGTAATGTTTCTTAATTACTTGTTTTCTTTTTTTCTTTTTAATTCCGCATTTACTCTTGTTGAGGGGTATTTAGGCTTATCTGTCAAGGTGGAATAAGACAGGTGCCATCACACTCAATTTTTGGATCGTGATAAATTGGTATCAGAGCCAAGTTCATAGGTATCATATGTGTACAAGCTCAGTCTAGTAAAGTATCGAGGATCGGTGCAGAAATATTTGTTGCTTATCTTTGAGAAGCGATGAAAACTGTAGGAAACTTCTTTTTATTTATTCATTCTCATCATGCGTGGTTACTTCCTCAAGTATTGAGTAATCGCATGTCCTTTTGTTAGGTGGCTAGGAAGAGAGCTAATGTTGCTAGTAGAGAAGGGGAGGCGGTCCTAGAGCTTGTTGTTGAGACCTCAACTAGGGGTAGAGGTAGAGTTCGTGCGAGGGAAAAAGGTCGTGCCCAAAGAGAAGCACTGGTTAGAGGTCATGTCCGAGGTATCTCTCTTGAGCCAAAGATGGATTCTTGAGGGGATGATGTGATACGAATTTGTGACACTTTCAACGCTCAAAACAATGAATTATCGTGAGTTCTAAGCATGTGTTTGTAGATATGATGTATTTTTGTGTTGATGGTAGGAAAATTAAGTCGATGCACTTTGAGAATAATAAGTTGAGAAATTCAAGCTAGGGAAGTCCACGTGAAAAAGGTGTTGAGAAGATCAAGAAAAAGGCAAAGGAAATTGACACGAGATCCTATACAAGCCGTGAAAGTTTATATGGCTCATGAACTTGTCCATGAAAGAAAGAGAAGGAAAATATGAAGGGATCTATATGAGACCCTCCACAAGCCATGAATACTTATACGCTTGTGAAGATACTCGTGGAGGGGAGATGATCAGAACTTGTGTGAAACTAAGTCAAAGTTCATGGGCACCTATACAGATTGTGAACATCAGTTGGGATGTGAAAGGCAAGCTTGAACACATGCTGACTTAAGTTTTCCTAGTTTGTTTAGGACTTGTTTTATGTTTACAAATAGCCCATGTTAGAATTTTATAATGACCCTAAAGGTCATTTTTACTATTTTTACAAAATAACCATTTTATCCCTCTGGTAATTACCCCAAGTCATGTTTAATTAGTATTCGAAATTGGTTTTGTGAAATTCCTTGAAATTTTTAGATTTTTGGAAAGTTTTGAGTTTTGAAGGCTTAAGTTGTCAAATAGTGATATTTAAGTGTCATTCAAAGTTTCGAAGACTCTTGGAATGGAATTTCATCAATTCCATCAGCTTCGAAATGTGGATTTTGTTCTAGGAGAGTGTCACGATCTAAAAATCGAGGTCATGATGGCACACATCCCAAAACTCAACCTGATGTGTAAGCCTAAAAGTAAAACTCATACGAGACTCCCAAAGGAAAGTCATGCCACAATTTAAATGAAAAGAAAGACAATGAAGAAATTATCCAAAAACCTAGTCTCATAAGTATAAAGAGCATCTAATACAAGGTTCGAGTCTGAAGATACAACATAGGTCTCTGAATGATACAAAATACTGAGAAATAAAGATAGAGTAGTGACGATCCGAATTCCGGGACCTCACCACTAATCTGAGAATACACAATCCGCTAGAATATTAGCTGCCACGTGAGGTACCCTGACTAGTATGTACATCAAAAAGAAACACAGAAGTAGGGGTAAGTACAATTCACATGTACTCAGTAGGTTTTAGCCGACTGAGTATAAGGAATTAATCAAACCTATGAAATAAACTAAGGAACGCTTCCACCTGCATATAGAAAAGTCCCACTTCGACATCGATGCCGCCAGTTTATATATAATGGCGCGAGTAAAGTAAACCCATAATAACAACTCATAATCACAATTAACCACATAATTCAAGCAGTATAGATATCAATGCAATACAATGCAATATGATGATGCAATGATGTGGTGGTACGGTGGAACCAAGACTGTCGCACAGCCTGTCGTATACACCTGTCGAGCTGTACTACCAAGCAGGACACATGGGGGTCTAGCAAACTATATACCTCAATCATAATATCTCATTATCCTTGCCATCTCCTCGTGATCAAGGTATCACAATACATCCACTACCCTGCCGTAAAACTGCCTCAGTCAGGGACTCAAGATACAAAGTTTTAAAGGTGCTTCATTTTCTTTCTCAAAAACAATTTCCATATTTCTCAACTTCTCATGTTTCATGATATTGAAGGGGAGCCTTGGAGTAACTGGTAAAGTTGCTGCCATGTGACCAGGAGGTCATGGGTTCAAGCCTTGTAAACAGCCTCTGGCAGAAATGCAAGGTAAGGCTGCGTACAATAGACCCTTGTGGTCAGGCCCTTCCCCGAATCCTGCGCATAGCGGGAGCCTTAGTGCACCGGGCTGCCCTTTTTCATGTTTCATGATATGATGAATGAGGATGAATGCATCAAAACACACATGGCATGGAAGCAATATTTAACTCAATATGTAGTACAAGGTTCAAAGTTCTCAAAACTTAACCTATACATGATACTACCCTCAATAAATAGAAATAGGAAGGAAATATTTCAATTTAAGTGTTCACCACTTTCTCAATAATATTTCAATACTCATGCATGCTCAAAACCCCCAACTCAACCTCTCAGGCGGGCATCACAAGTCAAATAATACCCTCAAGCCTCTCTCCTAGGTAAATCATGAATAACATGCTATCAAAGCAAATAAGATAACAAATAAGGCCCCTACACGGGCTATATAATACAAATAAGCCCCCACATGGCAACACAAAAATAAATAATCCCTCACACGGGCATCACAATATATATATATATATAGCATTCTTAACTCATACTACAATCTTATTCCAAAGTCTATAACATATGAATGACTAATTACCCCATCTCAGTCTCAAAGAAGGATAGTCAAACCTACCTCAATTGCCGAAACTGCACTCGAAAACCTCCATCGGATAAGCAACTCTCAAATTCAACACCTGGAATGACAATCCACTTCAACAATGGAACATACACATCACAAGGAGTTCAATGACACTCATATTGAAAGGTTTAGGAACCGCGGATAAAATGGTTTAAAAATTAATTATTTTTGAAAAGGGTCAAATCTGGAATTTTATTTAAAAATTATGTTCTACACATCAAGTAGAGTTCGTGGATGAAAATCTCATTAAAATTGAGTAACAATCGAGTTCCAAATCATAGAAATACTAACTTGGAAGAAAACCCCATAACCTATCTTTGAAATATTGATTTAGAGATGTTTTGGAAGATAATAATTGCAGAAACTGGTAAAAGATAATCTCACCACGATGTTCCTTACAGAAAAACTCATAATTTAGACCCAAGAATCATTAAAAATAGAGCTAAGCTAACCTAGAAACAATCCTCAAAATTCATTAAAATTCCAACTCAAAAATGATAAAGCAGTGGCTAGATTAGGAAATTTACCTCACACGAAGCTCCTAATCAAGTTTCTGAGCTCACTACTGGATTTCTACAAAAAATACTACATATTTTAGTGCCTTGAATCACTAAATTCGGATCTAAGATGGCCAACAAATCATCTTCCAAAGCTTACAAAAATTTGAATCCCAAAATGATCGAGGCATCATCTAAAACATCAAATCTTACCCACAACGAAGATTCTAATCAAGATTCCGAGCTCACCAATGGACTCCCCATGAAATTCTCTTGAAGAGAGTCTCTTGAATCGCCAGATTTTGACTTGAAAAGCTCAAGAAATGAGGGTCAAAGTTGAGAGAAAAATCTGCACTTTTGCACTAGTTTTTTTTTTTTGCATTATTTAAAGTCTCCGAACGGACCTTCGGAATTCGTTTAGAACCCTATAAAAATAAACCATATATGCTACCCCACTAAATTTAATATTTTAAAATCAATGGTGCATTCAAAATTATCATACGAGATCATTTTAATAAAAAGTAGACTCCACATCAAAGTGTTATTTTAAGCCAAATTCTACAACGGGCCTCGGGATTAGACCAAACACATCGAAAAGAAAACAAAGGGTCACTTTAGACCAAACTTGATATTTCAAAACTAATCGCGCTGTCAGAATTTTCATCCGAGTGTGTTTCTAAGAATGTTGATCAAAGTCAACCATAGGCTAACTTTCAAAGTTAAAAGCGCCAAATGGCCGAAACTCGTATTGATTGCCTCGATAGTCATGCCGACAATGCTTTCAGCCTAATTTTGGTCATTACGGAGCTGATGGAACCATCAGAATTCAAATTCAAGTTCTCTTCACCCAAAACTCGAAAAATCGCAACTAAACCAACTAAGACCTTCAAAATATCAAAATGGGCTCGGAACCTCTAAAAATTCAACCAATACTTCTTCTAGAGCAAAAACCATCCCGCGAATTCAACGAAGTCATTAGAATTTCATTCTGAATATCAAAACTCTGAAAGTTGACAAAGTCAAACTTTGGCCTAAAATTCGTTAAATTCACAATTCAAGACCTCAAATCTTCGTTACAACTCCAAAACTAATTATGTAAACTCTCCTAGACCAATTTTCATCTTCCGGAGCTCCTGGAATTGACAAAATTCTGTTCCAAGACTCTTAACTTCGGTTGGTACAAAAAATTACTTTTTCACATTTTAACTCTATAAAACTCAAGAATTTGCACAATTTACAAACCATTAAGATTTTGACATTTTCAATTACACAATCCAATCAAATAATACTCGGAAATACTAATGATAGGGGTAAAATGGTAATTTCAAACAATCTTTTTTAAAAAATGACCCTCAAGGTCATTATAGAGAGTTGACGGAATCAGGTTCGGGGTTATATCATGGATTTTAGGTTCTAAGTTGGAAATTTTAAAATTTTTATCATAGGGTTGAATTTGGTCAACATTAGAAGTTTTGATGCTCGGAATAGAATTTCAAAAACTTCATTGGTTTCGAGGGATGATTTTAGGCCTAGGAGTAGTCTTGGTTGAATTTTTAGAGGTCCCGAGCTTGATTTGATATTTTGAGGCTTAAAGTTAGTTTCATTGAGACTTATCAGGTTACGGGTCAAGGAGAACTTGAATTCAAATTTTGATAGTTCTATTATGTCTGAAATGTTGAAATTAGTATGGTAGCGTATATGGATTGTGTGCACGGGAATCTGAATGAATCTCGAGGGTCAATTCGGAAACTTTGTGACTTGTATAAATTTGCTGATATTTGGTGCAACTGTATTATTCATCGCGATTACGGGACCAACTCACGCAATTGCCAAAGAGAATACTTTTGTGTATCGTGATCGCGTGGATGACTATCGCGATCACATAGTAGTAGTTTTCAGATGATCGCGATGGCGTGGGTCGCGATTTCAAAGGTCAATAATAAGTTGAATTTGTAATACTTATCGCGATTGTGTGACTTAGGGTCGTGATTGCGAAGAGCAGTTTTTACCTGAGTGGTGTTCTTCCTAAGAGTCAGAAATTAGCCCATTTTCCACCATTTTCAGACTTTGAGAGCTCGGGGAAAGGCGATTTCAAGAGATTTTTGCATGAAAACCTTTGGGTAAGTTATTTTGAACTAGAATCTTCGTAACCCATTGATTATACCTCAATTTAAATATCAAAATCAGTGTTTTAAATTCCTAAAAATTGAGGTCTTGTTTAAGAACTTGTCCTTTGATAAAATGGTGATTTCCAGATGGTTTAACTCTATTTTTGAATTGTTATACACCAGTAGATTCCAAATATTTTGAGGATCCTTTTTAACCAAAATTTTTCAGATTTAAACCCCATTTGCTGAATTAAATTTTTGAGTCGTTTTGACCCTTTTTCTTGAATTTTGCATTTTTTTTGATACTCGAAATAGAATTCTAAAGACTCCGTTAGATTCGGGGGATAATTTTAGGCCTAGGAGTGGTCTTGGTTGAATTTTTATGAAGTCCTGAGCTTGATTTCGCATTTTGAGGCTTAAAGCTAGTTTCATTGTGACTTATCGAGTTTTGGATCAAGGAGACCTTGAATTCAAATTTAGACAGTTTTATTGAGTCCAAAACGCCGAAATTAGAATGGTAGAATATATGGGTTGTGTGGACAGGATTCCGAATGAATTCTGAAGATCAATTCGGGAACTTTGTGACTTGTGTGATTTTTTCTGATATCTGGTGCAAGTGTATTGTTCATCATGATTGCTGGACCAACTCACGCAATTTCAAAGGAGAATACTTTTGTGTATCGAGATCGCGTGGATGGTCATCATGATCGCGTAGTAGTATTTTTCTACAGATCGTGATCATAGGGGCATTCGCAATCGGAAAGGTCAATTAATGAGTTGACTTCGTAATACTGATCGTCATCGCGTGGATAAGGGTCGCGATTGCGAAGAGCAATTTTTACCTAAGCAGTGTTTTTCCTAAAAATTGGGAATTAGGCCATTTTTCACGATTTTTGGACTTAGGGAGATTGGGGAACGGTGATTTCAAGAGATTTTGCATGAAAACCTTTGGGTAAGTTATTTTGAACTAGAATCTTCATAACCTATTGATTATATCTTGATGTTGATATCAAAATCAGTGTTCTGAATTCTTAAAAATTGAGGTTTTGTTCAAGAACTTGGGCTTTGATAAAATGGTGATTTCGAGATAGTTTTAACTTTGTTTTTGGATTGTTTTACACCTATAGATTCCAAATATTTTGAGGATCCTTTTTAACCAAAAATTTCCAGATTTAAACCTCATTTTTGAATTGAATTTTTGAGCTATTTTGATCTTTTTTCCTGAATTTTGTATTTTTGGGTCATTAGACTTGGTTTTTGATTGTGAATCATTATTGGATTAGATATTATTGATTCGGAGAGTCGACTAAAGGGGAAGACCCACGTTTCGGAGTAGTTGGTGCTCGAATTAAGACAAGTGAAGCTCTAAACCTTCGTTAAGCTTTGTAGAACCTTGTACTTCCTTCTACGTGCATTTGGAAGTAATGGGAATTCAAGTTTGGGTTAATTATAAATCATGAACACTACTAAGGTCGACTAAAATGATAATAAAATAGGAAATTTGATGGATGAAATAATGTGTTTGAAATAATTGATATTGTTGGACTCAATGTGGGAAATACACCATAATTCTCTTGACATGAACTGTGTATTGTATTGGACTTCATCATTTTCTCATCCATTGCGTGAGCATGTTCATATGCATTGGTTTTGAATCTTAGCATTGAAGTCTAATTGATGATTATGCTAATGGAAAATAGTTCTGACTAATGTATAAATGTAAGAAAAAAACAAAGAGGATTTGAGGGACGTGTCACACTCCTTGGTTGATATTATATGACATTCAAGGGATTGCCACACATTGTGGTTGTTACTAAATAATAGCGAGCGTCGTTCCATACGCCATGATGGATGCATGGACATACATGTTTATCTCAATGGGCATTTATTGCATTGCATTGTATTTGTTTGATTATCTGAGGAATTGTCCATACTGTTGTGTAATTATGACTGACATACATGCGATCCTGTTGATACTTATCTTGTCTACCTGAATTGTTGAGATGTACCATTGACTTACGCGCTACCTGAGTTATAAACTGTTAGATTGGGCTGTTTTACTTGTAGGTTATAGTTATGGAGGTTCGGACGGTGTGACAGGAGCATTTATTTCTATTAAGCTTTACATGTGTTTAGTTATTTGCTTTTTGAGTATCATGTTGTTTGGTACTCCCTAATTGTTATCTATAGTCGTGTAGGTTTCAAGCCCGGACAGTGATTTAGTTTTCCTTTCTTCATCCGAAGATTTTTTTAGAAGACTTGAGAGGTAGTTGTTCGATGCTGGCGATCTCTCTTGTCTTTCTTTGTTATGTTTTGTTCTATTTGAGAAACAAAGACATTGAAACTTGTACTTATCTTTCATTTATGTTGTATTATAGGCTTGTAAATATGACAACCAGTCCTTGGGGTATTGTAGTTGACTAAAACTTCCACTTATATATATCTATTCTACATTATCCTTTCGTAACTGTTTGGGATTTAGGCTGACTTGTCTGGTGAAAAAGAATAAGTGTCATCACATTCGAATTTGGGTCATGACAAAAAAAAATTACGTACTTTGAAGGCAAAATTGAGTTTTGTGAACAACTTTTCAAGGTTTTGGACGTGATAAAAATTATTACTTTCTTCTTGATTCGTTGTTCATACATTGTTCAGATATTAATTATTTAATTATCGTAAGTATTTGTTACATTAATTTTACATAAATTCATGATATTTTTCTTGCGCTCGTGAGTAGCTAAACTCCACAACTAGGATTGTGGGAACCATGAAAGAATAATAAAGTAGGCAAAGTATAAGTGTTTCTCACACAATGAATTAGCATGCGTTGTTATTATCTTCATTTTGATCTATTTTTAACGAGTGCACGCATTAGAACTAGTCTGTTATCAAGAGTCTCAAAAGAATGGTCTAATTTTTCATACAACTTCTTTTGATTCTTACATATATTAATCACCATCAAATGGATTCAACAATGTAAATCCGCCTACACTAGGTCAGAGTCAACCTCAACCTAAAATAGATCAACATATTACAAAAAATACTTAGAAAAGTCAAAATGTTCTTCAGGACAATCCACTATTCTTGAACCTACAAGAAGAGCAACTAGAGGAAAAAACCCTCCTATTTGAATGAAGGATTTTTTTTCCCCTTAACATCTATCAAGAAACTCCATATGCTATCTTCAAGTTCATATCCTATGATCAGGTATCATCTAAGTATCAATCTTACTTATCTTACTTGTCTGCATTTTCTGCTGAAATAAAACCAGTATCTTACAAAGAAGCTAGTGAAGATCCCAAGTGTATTGAAACAATGTAAACTGAAATTTATGCATTGAACAATAATAATAATTATACCTAGGGATAGTTACTCTACTAGAAGGGAAAGCTCCCATAGGATGCAAATGGATATTCAAGATTAAGTACAAGGCAACAGGAGAGGTAGAAATGTTTATCCAAGACTATCAAGAAACCTTTTCTCTTGTTATCAAGATGAATATCATAAGGACTACATTAACTTTGTCAGTTGTAAATAAGTGGCATGTACATCAAATAGATGTGTATAATGCCTTCTTATAAAGGGATCTAAATAATTAGATATACATAGAACTCCCATAAGGATTTCATAGACATGGGGAGAATAAAGTATGTAGGCTAAGAAAATCTTTGTATGGTCTAAACAATTACCAAGTCAATGGAATATTAAGATGACAGAAGCATTATTAAAGGCTCAGTTCCAACAGAGCCGATTTGATTATTCTCTATTTACTAAGAAAACAAAGAAAGAGTTGACAATTGTCTTGGTATATGTGGATGACATGCTCATTATAGCTAGCAACTTAGAGTTGATAAAGGAGACTAAAGGAATACTACAACAAGCCTTAAAAATGAAAGACATGGGAGAGTTAAAGTATTTTTTCGGCTTAGAATTTGCAGGATTAAAAGAAGGTTTTTTGATGCATCAAAGAAAAGATGTGCTTGAACTTAATTTTAGAAACAAGCTTAGTTATTGATAAGCCTACTGTAATATCTGCGGATATTAATGTTAATCTAACACATCTGGACAGTATGATGAACATTTGAGAATCAGTAATACTTAGGATCCTTCTATAGATCAAGGCTCATACCAAAGATTGATAGGTAAACTTCTATATCTCACTATGACTATACCTGAGATAGCTTACAGTATGCAAATCTTAAGTCAATTTCTACAAGATCCTAAAAAATTACATATGGAAGCATCACTAAAAATTGTAAGGTACTTGAAACAACCAGGAAAAAAAGTACTACCATCAAGCAAAGATGATCTAACAATGTGAGCTTATTATGATGTTGGCTGGACATCCTGTCCTATGTCAAGAAAACCAGTAAAAGGTTATTTCATTAAACTTGGTAATTCTCTCATTACTTGAAAATCAAAGAAGCAAAAAACTAGATCAAGAAATTTTGCAGAGTCTGAATATAGAAATATGGAAACTACTCAATTGGCTAATAGGATGATTGAAAGAGTTGGGATTGAAAATTAACAAGCCTATGAAAATACACGATGGGCAGTTATACAGATTGCGTTCAAGTTTGTATATCACAAAAAAAAAATATTGAGATAAATTGTCATTTTATATGAGAAACGATTATGCAGGGCATGGTAGTTATCAAATACATCCCTACTCAAGAATAATCTGTAGACATCTTAACTAAAGGCCTCACTAATGTTCAGCATGAATATATGTTCTCCAAGCTAGGTATTCTGAATATTTTCGCTCGTGCTTGAGGGAGAATGTTGAAGGACAAAAGGAATAAAGGGCAAAGTGTCTCAAGAAGTGTATTAAGTCAATTAGTCAAAAAAAATTAGTTAAGTTAGTTAGTATTCTGATGGTTAGTTATTTTGTTTAAAGTATTGATTGTATGTGATCAAGTCTACATGAGTACATATATCAGTTCTTGTATCTACTTTCATTAAGTGAAATTAACAAGGATACAAGATTCACTCTCCTCTCCTATCCTATACTCTCTAATCTCTTTCTCTTCTTCTCTTCTTTGTTCTGTAACTGTGATCTTCAAGAACACTTAGAACTTAGATTTTATAACACATCCTTTTGGATGGTCACAATTGCATATCGCATGCAAATAACAGTGGGCTTTAAAAGATAAAATAAAATATATCACTCAACTTGGAGTGACATCACAAAATTTCAAAAAAGGCAAATTTTCTTATACTAAAAGCGTGAAGGTATTAGATGAATAAAAACATGAAGATATCATTTTCACGTGGTGAATACATGAAGAGGTTTGGTGTGATGTTCTTTTCATGAATTTTCTCAGTTATATTTGAGAGTTAATATATTTAAAGAGCATTGGATTTCAAAAGAGTGAGAATGACACAAGTATGTGTATGGACAAAAGAAGAAAACCTCTCTTTCCACTTGCTTTTTCTAGAAAATCCTCATCAATGACACTTATTCTAAATTTCATGAATATGAGAGGAAAAAATAGAGAGAAGCAAAGGATTGAATGGAGGCAAACTCTAGAGTTGAAAAAGAAAAAAATGTATAGAGTGAAGTGATTAGAGAGTTGTCACAAACACCATTTAACCTTTTTGTTTGTCCATCTTATGAGATCACTTCTGGTATTAAAAATGATGATGATGTAACTCTTCTTGATGGCTATAATTGTATGATAATCCACTATGAGAGGTTGATAGAGAATGTGAAGCTTGTTTTTATTTAATTACTTCTTCTTTAAGTATGTCAATTTTTGATAATGTGTTCGATGTTGTTCTTGAATCCAATAGAGATCTTATATATGAGAACACTTTGGAAAAAATTATTTTGTGTGACGTCTTTTTTTATTATCTAGGAAAATGCATAAATTCACTTCTAAACTTGTCCCAAAAAATCAGTCATACGCTTAAACTATTTTCACAATCTATTACACACATTTACTATTCAAAAGTGGAGTTATTTACCCACTAAAACTGATGTGGCAAAACAATAAATAAAAAAATAAAGCGCGTTTGATAAAAAAATAAAGTAAAAATAAATAAAAACCCTTTTTTCCACCACCACCCTACACCCACCTCCACCCCACATCTCTTCTTCTTCTTCATACCCCACCTACGTCTTCTTCTTCATTTTTTTAATTTTTCATCACCTTTCATATCCAATTTTTATACACCCCACCCCACCCCCCACGAGAATCCTCCTCCCTTCCCACCCATCATATTAAATTTAATTCTTTATTGATTTCACCATCTTCATTATACTCTATTTTTCTCTTTGATTTTGTTGGTGGTTGATAAAATTAATGATTGAGTTTAAAAATAAAATACAATGGCGGATTTGTTGGTGATAGGTGGGGGGGGGGGCGGGTGGAAAAGAGAGGGAATTGAAGGTTTACATGTTAAGTAGGTCGGGCCAGGTCAGACAGGCCCACTAATATTTTGGCCCACTGGATACCGGGCTGGGCCAAGCCAATTTATACCCTTATTGGTCCGGGCCCAACAGTGAAAAAATCTTAAACAGCTCGGCCCATGACCCATTCAGGGTATAGTGTCCAGTCCTAATGGGTCGGGCCGGGTTGGGCCCATTGGGCTTGAATGTTTTTTTTGCAGCATTTATGTATTAGAAAATTTGAGTCAATCATGAATATAGTATATCGTTATCTATTTAATTTAGAAGTAATTATAACAATTTATATACTCACAATACACTATCTATTATAGTGATATACTTAATTATTTATTATATCTAATATACTCACAATATACTATCTATTAGAGTGATATACTTAATTGTATATATTTTATATATATACTTACAATCTATATCTAATATACTCACAATATACTATCTATTAGAGTGATATACTTAATTGTATATATTTTATATATATACTTACAATCTATATCTAATATACTCACAATATACTATCTATTAGTACATATATACTTATATTATAATATATTTACTTACAATGTATATCTAATATACTCACAATATACTATCTATTATAGTGATATACTCACAATATACCATCTATTATAATAATATACTTATATTATATTATATATACTTATAATGTATAGCTAATATACTCACAATATGCTATCTATCCAAAAACAGCTTGTCCATAGATGTAAACGAAGAGGAACTAAAGCATGGCAGGCTAGGACCACATCAGCACCATCCAACACTCCTCACATACTGCAGCAGCCATACTTCAGACAAACTCTTTGGAGACCCTTGTTGGTTTATTTCCTTGAATATAGGCACAAAAGAAGCTCCTCTACTGGATGGGCTGAACAACCACAGCATCACAGGATCCCTCTTATGTTCAAGGCAGCACCAGTTCAACTCCATAACAGTTGCCACACTCAAAACTACTGCACTTTCAAGTTGCAGCATGCAACAAATCTCTTCAAGGCCTTCCTCAACAACAACAACAACTCCAAGGATGCTGGTTGCTACAACTCAATATACTTCATCTCATTTCATCCTCCTTAGCTGATATATACTCGATCCTGAAGTGGATGCACCCTCCATTGGGACTTACTTGGTATGACAAGACTAAAAAGGGTAAAGATGAAAAGAATTTTCCCATCCCATGCGAGATAGAAGTTTCATATACTTGGTCTTCTTCAATGTAGCTATGTCTGGTACGTAGCATAGTTGAATAGGACTAGTGTAGGTTACTTTCAATTTTTCTCATGGAAGGGGAGAGTCTCCCTCATTTATGCTTTCTTAGTCGATTTGTACCGGGAGGAGTCCTCTCATAGGTTTATTGCTTTCTAGTTATAGTTAGTCTCTTTTTTGTATCGAGGATGAGTTAGCCGACCTTAATAGGTTAGCCGACTTATGAACCACCATAGGATCGGAGGTAAGGTTTTATGTCCCCTTCATGTATTTTTACTTTGTTTATTTATGTTAAGGCTTGGGGGTGATGCTCAACCCCTGACTGTGCACGAGAGGTGGGAGCCTCGTGTAGGGTCTGTTCCTTTAAAAAAAAAAAAATATGCTATCTATTATAGTGATATACTCACAATCTACTATCTATTATAATTATATACTTACATTATACTATATATACGTACTATGTATATCAAATATAACATTATACTATATATTATAGTGATATAATTAATTATATATTATATATATACTTACAAAGTATACCAAATATACTGACAATATATTATCTATTATAGTGATATACTTAATTATATATATTTTATATATATACTTACAATTTATATCTAATATACTCACAATATACTATCTATTAGTATACATATACTTATATTATAATATATATATATATATACTTACAATGTATATCTAATATAGTCACAATATACTATCTATTATAGTAATATACTCACAATATACCATCTATTATAATAATATACTTATATCATATTATATATGCTTACAATGTATATTTAATATACTCACAATATGTTATCTATTATAATAATATACTGATATTATACCATCTATTATAATAATATACTTTTATGATATTATATATACTTATAATGTATATCTAATATACTTATAATATGTTATCTATTATAGTGATATACTCACAATCTACTAGAAAAAATTATTGGAGAAAATATTTTTTAATAAATAATTATTGATTTTAGCGATACTTTTTATTTATTATCATCTATAGCAATACATTGCAATATTATGATATATCTGTCATGTATTAAAAGTGAATTATGCATGCAATATAATTGTATTATAAGTGTTTTAAAATATATTATACTTGTTTGGTAAGAAATTGACACAATGTATTATAAGTGTATTAAAGTATGTGATAAATCTATTATCCATGAATAAAACTTGTATCATATGAGTTTTATAAATTATTCTCGCTAATATATATTAAAATTGTATTAAAACTGTATTATAAATGTATTATAAGTGTCCAGTAAAAATATATTATTGCTATAAATGATAAATATTTTTTTAATATAGTATATTTATGTAAGTTTCCCCAATCTACTATCTATTATAATTATATATTTACATTATACTATATATACATACTATAATTATCAAATATACTAACATTATACTATATATTATAGTGATATAATTAATTATATATTATATATATACTTACAAAGTATACCAAATATACTGATAATATATTATCTATTATAGTGATATACTTAATTATATTTTATATATATATTTACAATCTATATCTAATATACTCACAATATACTATCTATTATAATAACATACTTACATTATATTGAAATCTTATAGTAACTACAAATTTAATTTTCAATATATGATTATGTAAAGTAAAAAAAAAATTATTTAATTGAATCATACAAAATTTATATGGGAAAGAATTAAGAAATTCAAAACATACAAGTTACAAACTTACAATTAGTTGTATATAATAAATTATAATTTCTACATATTTTGAATCATTTTTTCCAATTCATCTATATTAACATTAACAGCAAGTGACTCATAATTTTCAAAATCAACTACTCCTTAATTTGGACTAGCTTGTGCCAAAGAATCTTCAATTAACATTATTTCTTCAAGTTCTTCTTCTTCTTTCGTATCTTCTACTCTTCCTTTATTTTTACGCTCTGATCTAATCTAATTTCTGAGGCAAACTAAAACATTTATGACATTGTTTCCCAAAGAGTGTCGATTGTCTTCGATCTGCTACCTTCCTTGACTAAATGCACTCTCTAATGCAACAGTTGACATTGAAATATTTAGCACATCTCTAGCCATGGTTGACAGTACTGGATATTATTTTTGATTGTTCTTCCACCATTCTAGTATAGTGACACTATTTTTATCATAGGTCTCTAAAGCTTGTCTCAAATAATAATTAAGCTCATCTCGATTTATGCTCTGTTGTGATGTAGGTTGTATTCTATTTCAAATAGATGAGTTAGAAAAAACCATGGGCAGGCATACCACGTGCCTGTGTTTTAGAAGATGATGGCTCGTTAGAAGGACGAGATAGAAGAACAGTATGACTAGGGGTAACATTATCAAGTAAAACGATATAATAATTATATAATGTTTGAATATGATCATTTGTAGCACTCATCGCCTTAAAAATACTAGGAACTTCATCTTTTTCAATTTCTATAAAAGTATATATAAGGGGTACACATTCAGACATAATTTTAAATTTTATATACGGATTTAATATAGCACCAATTAAATAAATAGAAGGAATGGAAAAAAAATATTTTTAAAAATTTTCTATCATTTCAACGACACCTTCTTTGTAATCATCTTTATTTTTATATTCAATAAGCAATACAGAAATTTCGGCTAAATAAGCTAAAATATTAGAAACAGTAGGATAATAAGCATCGAAAAATTCAAGCGTAGCCAAATAAAATTTTTCTAAAAATACAACAACATCATTAATTTTAGTCCAATCAGATTCTTCCAACATGACTTCGGAAAATTTATATGCATATTGATTAAAAGTTGTAGTTATAGGGGCTTTATAAATATTATAAATCTTTAAAAAATCATAAGTCGAATTCTACCTAGTCTCAATTTCTTCGGTCATTAATCTTGGTCTAAGATTATTTTTCTCGCATTTTCTTTTAAATTCTTTAAGTCTAGATTTTCTATTATTTCCTTGAACAAAACCAATTGCGTGCCTAATTTTTTCAATTGTTGAATCAAAAAAATAAAGTTCATCTTTTACAATTAAATTATATCTATGACAAGCACATCTAATATGAAAAATATATTCTAAAGGGGGAGAAAGCTCAGTTTTCAAAGAATTAATAGCAGCGATATTGTTAGATGCATTATCAAAAGAAATACATAAAACTTTGTGTTGAAGACCATAATATTTTGTAACCATTAATATAAAATCAGAAATAAATTGTGCATTATATTTTCGGTCTTCATCATATTGAAATGCTAAAATACGTTTTTGCATAATAAAATCACTATCTATCCAATGACAAGTAACAGTTAAATAATTATTTTTATTTATTGCACGACCAAGATCAGAAGTAAGTGAAACTTTACATGAAAGATTTGTTAATAACCTACGTAAATAGTATGCATATTGTCCATGAAGTCTAAAAATATCTGATCTACAAGTACTTTTAGGAATACCGTTAAACATGAGATTGTAAATTGATTGTATACAATGAATAAAAGTATCAAAAGAAGTAAATGAAAAAGGTAGACAACCCACAACTATCATTTTTGTTATCTCTTCACGGTCTCTCATTTTATTATACGTCCTTGTTAATTTTCCGGTTCGTGCATTTATTCTATTTTGAACTGGCCTAGTAGCACCCTCTATTCGTTCTTTCCAATCAGGATGCTCATTGTCTAGATGTCTAGTCAATTGACCCGTTTCACCTTTATTACCCTCAGTCTTATGCTCGAAATATTTTGACATTCTTTACATTGAACTTTAGCTATTCCGTCTATGCGTTCAAAATAATGTCATACTAAACTAGTTTTTTTTCTTTCTTTTACAGGTCGTGGAGGAAGATTAACAGTTCTAGATTGAGCATTACATATATCTACATCAGGACTAGTTGATGTAACATCCACATCATCATTATTATCTTGTTCTATTTCTACTTCAAATTCGTTTGGTTCTTCTATACCGTAAGTTTCTTGATATTCATTTTCATTCATATCATGTGCACCTATACCTATTTCTCCAAATTCACTAAGTGATGCTTCAGGCATACGAGAATAATTTCTACTTGCACTACATCTACCGAAAATACTTTTTTCTTACTACCACTACCTCCGTCGGAACACAAATTCTTAACACTTTTAGCTATATTTTTTAATCTATCCATTATTTAAATTAAACTAATAAAAATTATAAATAAAAAAATTAAATATTTAAATATATTGGAATTAATTTACTAAATAAAAGCAAGAGAAGGAACGATTATACCAAATTATCGAGATCAAATAAAGAATCGTAAAATTGATGAAATGTTGAACACTTGAAAGTTGAAAACTTCCACTTGATGTTGTTAATTGCAAAAAATAATAAAAGATTGATATCACTTTAAGAGAGAATTATGAAATTGAGAGAGAATCGAGAGAATTAGACGATCTTTGGCGGGATAAAAATGATTAAATGTTGTAGGTATTTGTAGAAAAAAAAATTGAGTAATAATTTTTTTTTAAAATCCCATTTTTGCCAATTTTCAGAAAATGGCCGTTGGGATAGCCATTGGGTCCAACGGCCACTTTCTGAAAAGTGTCCCAACGGCTATTTCATAAAATAAAATATATATTTTTTAATTATACGGGCCAGTGGACCGGTGGGCCGGCTACTGGTTCCTTAACAGGCCGATCTAACCGGTCCATGCCAAAAATTACACCAAAACGGCCCAATTTATGTTGGGGTGGGCCGGTACCCTGTCCGATCCCAACCGTGTCAGGCCCTTAATGGGCCAAAAGTTGGGCCACCCGGCCCATTTGACACCTTAATTGAAGGCGGTAGTAAAGAAAAAAATGATATTAATAATTGTGGTGGTGATTTTGGTGGTGAATTTGTACTTTTTGATGGTGATAAGTTTGTTTTTGGGTGTTGAAATTTTGTGGTGATTCTTTATAATTTTTGTGGGGACGATGATGATAGTGTGATTTCTATGGTGAGTTTAACCGTAGGTGGTGAAATTTGTGGCGACTTTTTTGATTTTTGATAGTGAAATATATGAATTTGGTACTAGTATGGTGGTCATGGTGGTGTTCATTGAGGAAGAAGCAATTGAATGACATAGATTTTTTTTTTGAAATTAGACATAGCATCTTATGTGGCAGTGAGATGACATTGATGTGGCACGAGTGTGATACACCTCCCATTGTGAGAGTGGCGTTATACGTCTTAGAGGGTAAATAAATTTACTTTTAAGTAATATAGATGTGTAATAGATTGTCATGATAATTTAAGCGTGTAACTAACTTTTCGAGACAAGTTCATAGGTGAATGTGTAAGTCTTTTCCCTTTATTATCTATTTACATATGATAATGCCCGTATTTGTGTTAGGGCATATCTTATGCGGAAAGGGAATTTGATGGGGTGTTTGGATGTTTTCTTTTTTCAAAATATGTGGCTTTGGGCTCGTTTTGACCCCGCGACATTTTGAAACTATTGGAGCTAGTTCTAATGCCATGCCATCTTGAAAATGGCATTGTTCTTAAAATAGAGGATCATGTACTTAAACTAATGTGGTTGTCCTTCAGGGCCGTCTCGATCATAAGGCCACTAAAGCAATCGCTTGAGACCTCAATTTTTCGGGGCCCTCATTTTCTTCCAACGATGTATGTATATGCATATATATTATTAAAAAAATCTCATGTATTGATAAATTTAAAAAGAACTTTTTGGGTAGAAAATATAATAATTTTTTACCTCATTCAATATAAGGACTGCTGTAATAATTCATAATTGAATAATGTTAGCTAATTGCAGCATTGTTTCTTATGTAGCTATCTATTTTGTTGCCTCATTTATATTATGATGATTATCATGAAGCAATATTATTATTCTTATATTTAATTTTTTTTCCTCTTTCATTATTTTTATTCTTTCATTATTGAAAGAGTCTCTCAAAAGGTCAAACATTCTATATTATGCAAAATATATCACTAATGTGTTTATAAAGAGATAAAATTTATTTTTTGGTATCTTCTTCAAATTTCAAGTACTAAAACTAATCAACACTATTTTAATATCATTATATCAACTTATTAAATTCAGCGCAACATTCTTTCGATATCATTATATAAACTTTTCAAATTTTTGAGTTAAGTTTTATTTATTTTAACTTTATATTATATTTTTTTCATTGAAAATTTACAGTGTTTATATTGTTACTTCATAATGTCCACGTATATCCTACCTCTCCAGACCTCATTTGTAGGATTACATTGAATATGTTATAATTATTCAATTTATATATGTTAGCTAAAAAAACTAAGGCATCTTTATGAAATTTGGCTTTAGGCTCCAGACCTATTGAGACGACCCTGTTGTCCCTACTTCATATTTTCAAATCATTGGTTCTTTTATGATCTTATTTTATGACTTTAAGAATAGCCAAGTATTTTGTGCTACATGTGAGAATGTATTATTCACCAGAATAGTTGATAGCAAGAAGTCATCCCTGAGGAAAGAATGAGTCTTCGGAGAGTCGATACCCACTTACCCGCCAAGCAGGTTTTCTCCAAATTGATATTTCGTTGTATCACAAGTTTGTGCATTCTTAATATATTGGTGAATTTTTTAACTCTTGTACTAATTCTCATGCTATGAGGTTTTGTTGTGGTTTGTCTTTCCTATGATTTTATAAAGTTTGGGTTTAAGGATGATTTCCTTTCAAGAAAGAGAGAATAATGCAAATCGAATTTTATTAAAAACGTGATTAAGTGAAAATACAAGGCTTTACTTGAAAGAGAGAGATTTATGTATGCAAAGAAGCTATTCTTCAAATACTCATGTTTAAAAAAAATTCTTGTTTCGTTAAAAAATATATTTTGTAATGACTAACTTATAAGCTATTATAAATAGTTGAGAATAACTTATTTAGATTTAGATGTTATATATTTCTACCATATTAGAAGAGTGGGATTAGGAAATGGTACAAACATGTTAGCCATTTGTCAATAAAATTTAAGTTGAGGATTGTTTAGTCATTTTATTTATGAAATTAATGTATTAATGTTTGCTAAATGTTCGTGGCTGGTATCTCAAGAGCCACCGCATTGCTGTGGAAAAATCCGAATTTTATATATATATATATATATATATATATATATATATAAATTGATTGATTCTCCAAGTTGTATTAGTGCCACATAAATTAGTACAAATAGAATAACCTATATTATTTAAAATGATGTAAAAAAAAATGTTGTAAAAAATAATAATTAATAACTAAAATTTAAAGGCATATAAAAATATAAATGATTCTCGAAATTCTATTATTGTCACATAGTTAAGACAAAGGGAGTAATATATATAATTTAAAAATTACGAAAAAGATACTAGAAATTATAATAATTAACAACTTGAAATATTTAAAAATCATATAAAAGATTTGATTGAAACAAAAGGAGTAACATATATTATTGAAAATTATGTAATTAAAAAGTTATAAATCACAATAATTAACAACTTCAAATATCTATTAACTTTCCAAATTCTATTTGTATCTCATAAATTGAGATTAAAAAATAAGAAAAAATTATTTAAATACAAACTTATTTTACCATATTCTTTAAAATTTTATATCATTTGAAAAAATTACAAAAACTCCTACTCTCTCCTATTTTCGTATACATACATCACTATCCAGATTCTATCAAATTTAATTTTTTTTTGTATTTTAAAAAAAAATAGCGATAAAATATAATTAACTCTTAACACTATAAAATTTGTATAATCCTTTCAAAAAATAAAATAAATATTGAGGTCTAGTTATGAATGAAAAGAGTGAAACTCTTGATCGTAAGCAATATTGATGAGATTGTTTGCACGAGGATTCCATTCATCTTAGGGATGGACTTTAATCACTTTATGTTTGATGAATTCCCTTGGTATAGGCGTATAGCTTTACAAAATTGATGTCTATTCTGGATTCATAATTAAAATGTGAATAATTTAAATTTTTACAATTATTATTGTTAATTAATATCTTATTGGTGTCTTTTTTCTCTCTTTTATTTCTTGTTCATAAGTTTAGAATTTAATTTCTTCCACGTATTAATATTGTATCACAATGAAACACTTAATTTGAAAAGCCAAAATAACTAACTTGAATATTACGTTAAAACGTTGCTTGATTTATGTCATCAAAATTCATAATACTACAATTTTCACATGAACTAATTTCTACTCATAAAACAACAATACTTGAATTAATTAAAACAAAATCAAAAAAGAATTAGAAATCAAATCCACCAACATCACCAAATCCACCATCATAACCTCCAGCATCTGAGATTGCATCACCGATAATCATTCCACCAAGTGCTCCACCAAGTAAACCCGCCCCTAATCCTAACCCCAAATTATTGTTCTTCTTCGCCGGTCGTTGCACCGGTGGATACCCATATCCATGTCCACCTTGCTGCGGTGGATATCCATATTGGGGTGGTGGAGGATATACAGTCGCCGGTGGATATCCATATCCATATCCATATCCTCCCGCTGCTGGTTGTGGTGGATATCCCACAGATTGCGGTGGATAACCTGCCGCCGGTGGTGGTGGATATCCCACAGGCGGTGGTGGAGTAGGTCCACTCCCACCACAAGCATAGGTCGGTGGCGGTGGGTATAGCCCACTAAGACCTTGCGGTGGTGGTGGTGGTGGATACACAGAAGTGGATCCCACCATCACCGGAGTTTGATTTACCGCCGGATAAGCAGTGACCTGATGGTCAATTTTAGAATCGACATTATTACCGGTGATCTTATCACTAAATTGGTAGGAAAAAGTAAGTTGACCTTTGGGTTTACCGGAAGGTTTTCGGATTTGATAACTTACAAATTGTTTACTCCCAGTAGTACTGCTATTGGAAGATTCGAGAAGCTCTTTGATGGGTACATCAACTTGTCCAATATCTTTATCGCCAAGGGCACGTTGGCATCTGAGCTTGAAAACAAGATGCAAATGGTTTTGAACAGCCACGTTATCATCAATGGTGAATTTGATCGGGAAATTCCAGTTGGGATTATTGTCACCGTCGTGATCGACGGGGGTTTTGGTTTTCTGATCAGATCTGTCGTCTCCGGCGCCGGTGATTGAAACGACGACGTATACGTCCATCTTAGTGATGAGATTGACCTTGTTGAGATCTTTACCGGAGACAACATTTATTTCTAAGGTGCGATATTCCATGGTTTTTTAGCAGAGAAAAAATGAAAGTGGAAATTTGAGAAATAAAGAAAGGGGTTATGAATTGGGGAGATAAATAGGGAGTGGAGGTCAACGTGTTTGAGAGTAGGTGACGTTACTTGGCTGGCGACTTCTTCAAGGAAGATGATCACAAGTAACCATGGTTATAGGTTTATTTTATATATTAACCGTGCATGGTTAAAGACCCACTCCCACCCCACTTTTTAGATTTTTGTTTTCTTTGTTCTGCCTAAATTAGGCCAAGAGGTATTAATTTATTCGTTAAATATTTTAAGTAATCATGTTTTCTTAAGATAAGAAGGGGCAAAAATAAAGAAAAAAAGTATTTTAAAATCATTTTTAACCTAGTTTAAATCTTATTTTTAAGCATGGCATGCAACAGTGATAAACACAATGTGAATAATGAAGAATATGAAGATTGTGCGAAGAAAGTGTGTCAATATTATTGTGTCAAGACAATATGATTAAAGATTCCTCTTCTCATTTTAAAACACAATCGCATCTACAATATAATTGTTTAAAGAGTCTTATTTAGGAGAAGATTGTTCTCCTAATAGATTTTATATTTTTTTATATTAGTTTTCATAATATGTAGGTCACTTGACCAAATCATATCAAATAATATGTTTTTTTTAATATAGTTTTCTTTATCAAATGATTTATCGTTAACATGATTTGCAATTATAAACTTTTGCATGACTCAAACCCAACATTATTAGGAAAATAATATTTATAAAATTTGAGGTGGAACGTTAATGTTTAATTAGATAGATGAACAAATAACTTAAGAATATATAATAAAAATAAAAATAAAAGGTACATATATATGGATGAGAGAAAATTTAGAACTCTTATTGTATATTTTCTTCTTACCACTTATTTTGCTCACCTCGGTTGGAATATCATCTGCTGCAGCTTTCATGAAAACGTCGCCTACAACTTTCAGTTACCTCAAAAGAGATATTGAGTTTTCATCTTTAAGCTATCAAGCACATATTTCTCCATGAGAATTGACTCACAGAATTCTCTGAGGCACATATATAAGAAAAATAAAGGGGAGACGACCTATGTAGTTGGTATAACAATCCAACAAAAGTAACAAAATTTATAAGTGATCATATTGTTTGGAGCAAATTTTAAAGTGATAAAAAATAAATTATAATCACAAAATAATTTAAATAAACAAGAATATTTTATTGATAAATAGTGAGGGTACAATTTTGTTCCTTCCTTGATTCATATCTCTAAATTTTATCTTTGATTCGAGAGTAGTTAGTGGTGTATTTATTGAACTAGGATAATTTAGATTTGATTTCAATCGTGATTTGAGGGTCGTTAGTTGTGTGCTTTTCAAAATAAATAGGATGATTTAAACTTGATCTCCGTGAAAGAATTTGTGGATCTTCTTGAAATATTTGATTATCAAGAAAAGAGTTTGGCATATATATTTTGATCTCTCTATGAATATTTCATGAATTTGTGAAATTTTCGAGATGTCTTTTTAAGTGAATATAATACCATTTATATAGGCATAAATTAAGATTTAAGGTAGAGTAGCCTCTAAAAAATCCTAACTGAAATAAAACTCGTCTTCAGAGTCCTACAAATTTTCGATGTCTACAAATGCCCCCTACTTCATGGGTTGTCGGATTGTAGACTTGATGAAGCTCAAAGACGAGCCTTGAAGTACTCATTCTTCCATCTTTGCGATTTTGTGGCTCCAGATCTGCATATTTATTTTGTGAGAGAAGAGATGAAGAGAAGATTTGGTCCCACTGGGCATGCCAATTTATTTGCAACAACTTTAAAGTGATAAAAAATAAATTGCAATCACAAAAAAGAACTTGAAGAAACAAGAATATTTTATTGATTAATAGTGCAGGATATGATTTTGTTCCTCTCTTTATTCTTCTCCCTAGATTTTATCCTTGATTCGAGAGTCATTACTGGTGTATTTCTCGTACTAGGATGATTTGGATTTGATCTCCATCGTGATTCGAGAGTCGTTAGTGATGTATTTCTCAAACTAGCTAGGATGATTTGAATTTGATCTCCGTGTGGATCTTCCTGAAGTATTTGATTATCAAAAAAAAGTTTGACGTATTTTGATCTCTTTATGAATATTTCATGAATTTGTGAAATTTTCGAGATGTCTTTTTAAGGGAACATAATAGCCTTTTATATATGCATGAATTACGATTTAGGATAGAGTAGCCTCCGAGAAACCCTAACTAAAATAAGACTCGTCTTGTAGAATCTTACAAAATTTCGATGTCTACACATCTAATTTAGAACTTCTTAGTTATTAATTTTGTCAATATTTTTTTATCATATATTTTATTTTTACCAACTATTTTATAACTTCTTTATTAACAAATATATGAAGATGATAATTGAAGGTAAAAAATTCAGAATAAGTTCCTAAATAATATTAACATGGAAGAAGTCCTAAATACTAATAATGAAAAAATTCACAAATTATTAGGTACAACTATGTGCAAATTAGGACTTTCACATACTTAAGTCTTTAAAGTAAGGAAATCCTAAATACTATAAAAATAACTAATTTTAGGGAGAATATAATTCAAATAAGGCAAGCTTTAATAATCAAATTTTAATGAATTTTCAATTTCTAAATATATGATGTAAAGAGTAAATAACAATTTTGTCTATTATAAAATTTGTTAATGAAGGATAAAATGTTTATTCAATATTTCTAATGACCTTCGTGTTTTTAAAGTAATATAGATAAGAGGGAGTTTAAGCACTCTCCGTCGACATGCCTACTTGTTTTGTTCACCCTCAGTTTTTTGTCTCAATTTATATAACACTGATAGAATTTGGAGAGTCAATTAATTTTTTGTTATGTTTTTTCAAAATTTTAAAGTTGTTAATTATTATAATATATATATATATATATATTACGAATTGATGTAAATACCCTTATTAACAAAGACATGCCTACTATCCTTTTCTAAATAGTAAAATAAAATAATGTGATCTTTTCGTTCACCATTTAATCATAATTACAATAATACATTCGCTATATCTTTACCACTTATAAATAGGAGGAATACCCAATGGTCAAATTAATTAAAATTTTAATTCATAATTAATTAAATAGAGTCGTATAAACTAAAATGAATGGAATAATATTTAATGCATCGTATTTGCACGCACAAGTACATAAATTATTTTTGTTGCGGATACAAACAGAAACGAATAGAATATTAATGCATCGCGTTTGTACGCACAAGTACACAAATGTTGTTTTTTTGGTTGTAGATAAAAAAGATATTTTAGCAATAATCACAGTACTCAAGTTATTTAATAAAGGGAAAAAGACTTAAAAATACCATCGAATTTTGAGAAAAGATTTATTTATGCCATCCGTTAAAAGTTTGGCTTATTTATGCTATTTCTGTTTGAGAAAAGACTCATCCATGCCATTATTTGTTAACTGAAATAACATAGATGAATCAAACTTTTAACGGATGACGTAGATGGGTCTTTTATCAAAGTTCGATGACATATTTAAACTTTTTCCATTTTAAATAATAATTTAGTTAGTGACGTGGCCGAATCATAATTGACCACATTTACAAACTAGTTTTGTAAAACGGAAAATATTTTTAGTTTACAAATAATGTCATGGATAAGCCTTTTCTCAGGAGGAAATGACATAAATGAGCAAGCTTTTAATGAATGACATAGATAAGCCTTTTCTCAAAGTTCGATATCATATTTGAGTCTTTTTCCTTAAAAAAAAATAGAAGCTAGAAGTAGGAAATAGTAAATTTTAGTCAACAATCACCAAGGAACCTAATAAAAAATATTGGAAAGACAGTTATGGCGAAGTCAAAAATTTTTACTAGAAAGATTTAAAATATTAAAAAATAATTATTTTAAGAAAACCAAGATAATTCATCGATCTATCATATATATATATATATAAAAACAATATAATTCTTTTAACGAATTTTTTTTGGATAAACCACTTATACCTTAATTCCGCCTTTAGGAATTAGAAGAGCAGTGTGTGTATGGAAAATTTGGCATATGAGATTAGGAATCTTCTATGAACCCAACAGTTCATGTTTCATGTTTGAATACTTTAGTACATGTCCGTGTCTTTGAATGATTAGTGACCAGCAAAAGTCTACATGATATTTAATTTGTATGGCCCTTTAAACAAGCAAAAGTTTAAAATAAAAAATAAGAAGGTAGCAGGAGAGTCTGGTCTATTCTAGAAGTTGATTAGGATATCTACCAATACAATTGGTATGGGACCAAATGGAACAACACAAAGGGCTTGGTCAAATATATAGAACTATCCTGATTAGAGTGGACATGATATGTTATGGTGTTATATTCAAAATTTTGATTTGATAATTTTGATTTTTAATTTTAAAAAATACTATCTATATCATTATCGTCCCATATTAAATTATGTATGTTCAATGTTTTAAAGTTTGGTTCTTATATATTATGGTACGGTAAATTATCGATAAATGTTAATTATAAATTTGTTCAACTTTTATTTACATATACACTCATAAAATAGATGATTATTATTTTGACTTTTCAAGAAACGTCACAGTTATATCATATAATATCTTATACATGTAAAAATATTTAAAAGAAAATATAAGCAATTTCCTTCATTAATCAATTACATAAGAAACATTTCAATCAAGATAGAATAGTCAAAAATTTCATTATTATTTTCGCACTCTATCTTAGCCTTGTTCCATTTTAATCCTTCAACTCTATTTTTTATGTGCCATTTAAACACAAAATACTATTTTTATTATTTCTTTATTTTTAAATATACTCTTCAATTGCAATTTTGCATTTTAAAAATCGACGTTCGCTTGTTAGTTTTCATAAAAAAATTAAAAATTGACGGACGAACATTGATTGTTTTTTTTTAAAAAAAGAGCTTCAATTTTTTTCTTAAAAAATTTAATGACAACCCAACGAAATCTGTCGAGTTTTAGTATTTTTTAGTAATATTATTAACAATGCATAAAACTCTTTTTTTTACTCCTATGGAAGCTAGATGAGTTCTTTTTATCCGTATTGAATTAAATTAAAAATTAGAAAGCTAGTAATTAAATTAAATTCAGATAGCCTGAATATGAAAAAAAAATACATAGTGTTATTTAATTTAATTGATTATTTAAGAAAGAAAAGCACACACTTTCATCAGTTATTTTTCATGCAAAAATATGGAGATTATCATTTTTTTAAAAAAATTAATATTTATCTGTTAATTTTTTTAATTTTTTTTTTATGAAAATTTAGGTTAAATATAGATATGTAAAATGAAAAACTACAATTGAAGAAATAAATAAAAATAAAAAAATTATAAAATTAATATTTATATTTAAATGGTACATAAAAAATAGAATTGAGAGATTAAAATGTAACAAGTCTAAAATAGAGAATCAAAATGAAAAATAAAGATAAGTTAAAAGGATTGTGTATATGTTTGGCCAATAAACCCGTTTCGGTCGCCCACTTGCAGAAGACCAGTGTGTATATAACATTAGGAATCTTCTATGATCCCAATAAGTTCATGTTTCATGTTTGAATGCTTCTTTTGTCACCTTTAGTACACTGTTCCTGTCTTTGAATGATTGGTGACCACTACATGATACTTGTACGGCCCTTTGAACCAGCAACCATAAAAAATAAAAAGGTTGCAAGAGAGTCTTGTATATTTTTGTCAATTTATTTGATACAGTTAAAATTTCAAAAGTTAATTAAATATTTTAAAATATGATTTATATGTTTCTTAAAAATATTTTTAGTTATTAATATGATTTATAATATTTTTTTACATAGTTTTTAATATATAAATATATTTTTAAAAAATATAATACTTTTATATCTGAATTCAGAATCAAAATTTAAAAGTTTGGATTTTAAAACTCTAACTGTGTGGGCGGAGAAATTTAGGATATCTACCATTAGCACGAAAACTACAGTAACCTAATGCAGGAGAATTTCCATTTTCTTACAAACTACCTACAATGAAATGGGACCAAAACGAGAGACCCATGGAATTGCAAGTGGAAGTGGAAGTGGAAGTGGAAGTGGAAGTGGACAAGGAGCATTAAGCAATTACTTACGGTTGATCTACAAGGTCTTGGTCAAATATATAGAAAAAAAAATTTATGAAAAAAATTCCAACTGTATGTATTTTATTAATCTTCAAAATATCACTACTGTCACGATCCAACCCATCGAGCCGAGCTGACACCTACTTTAACACCTAAATAAGAGAACCCTTACAGAAATATCATGCGGAAGTTTAATAATTACCAAATACCAGCCTAAAAGTCAGAAATATATCATAATTGAATTTTTAAAACTCTAAGATTTATTACCGGAAACATACTAACACCTCCAATGATACTGGTGTAAACAAGTATAAAAGCTTCTAAAGATACAAAGTATAAATAAGGTAATGACACAGCTCCACCATAAGGAAGGAAGGAAGAGTAGAAACTGTTGGAGAATCATCTTCATCTTCACGTAAGAAGTATTATTGATTCTGCAACCAAACTATGTCAAATGGCATAGCAAGAGTAGTATCAGTACAAACAACATGTATTGGTAGGCATCATCGGTCAACCCGATACTCACCGCATAATCTAAAGAAATTAACAAGAAGAAGACATGCTCTTAAGAAAATTTACTCGCCAAACCTTTATGCACAAACTATTATCATTCCCATTAACCTCATTAAATTATTCAAGCCTAACTTTCATCCCTTCTAGTTGGTCCACTGCCAACTCTAATACAGTTCAAGGCCTGACCCTTCTATCACATAGAGGAGTTTCCAAACTACAGGTCACTACTAACTCTGTCTAACCTGTCTTCTATATTTAGTTTTCACACCAACACATGGCCTTACGATAATTAACGTCTCACTTGGAAGAGGAAAACACTCGGTGGACTAAGGCTCTTTTCATAACCAACTGGCCCGCCATGGCGGGACCTATCCCACTCAGGCGGCCTCGCCACAACTGGATTTCTCCCGCCAAGGCAGCCTGTCCGGAGATAAAATCTCTAAGTTCTTTCCAATTTTCCCGTTCAACACATGTACCAACAAGACACCATCAATATCTGACTCTAAGTCACTAATCTTACTAAACCACACATCAAATGCTCTCCATTTGTTTACCCATGACTTCATACTTATGATGCAGACGCATCTAGCACCCATAACATAATTCAAATAGGCATATACAGAAACACATTATCAATTTACCATTTTAGGACCAATATACAATTTTACAGGATAAATCTTAAATACAACATCAACATTTTAATACTTGGACCTTCGGTCCTTTCATATCGATTGTTACATAGGATAGGCATGCTTAATTATAATCAGATCAGTTTCTCTATCATCACACATATAGCCAAGATCAATTCACAGATGATAGTTACACAATGATTCTCTCATGGAACCCATACCCAAACTATATAATTATTGGAACGTGACACCCGATCTAATATATGTGTCAAAACATGACACATGATCCAATATATGTATCGGAATGTGACATCCAATCATATATATGTGTCGAAAATATATGTGTGGGAATGTGACACCCGATCTAATATCACAATCACAACCACAATCACAATCCACAACGAATAGTTCACATACTTGCACAATTAAGTAACAGGTTCATTGCATGTAATTGTTCACAAATAGTCATTTCATTGGTTTCATTCTATCTTTCCCTTCATTAAAAATATTTCATCAAGCCTTCTTTTTTCAAGGCATCACTTTTAGTCGAGCAAGTTCAAGATTATAGATTTCACGGTTTTGGAATTGTAGACCAATCACAATATATCAATCACTCAATTACAATAATTAAATGCATGGTAGATATCACAACACTACTCAAATACTATTAAGAGTCTCTATATGATATAGACTAAACCATAACCTACAACCACAAGTAATCAACTAGGTTTGTGGCAAGAGACTATCAACACTAAGTCATTCACATTCATCCTTTATTTCATGATTCGCATTACTCAAGCAATTCACAGAGAATAATCAGCATAAACACACATAGTTATTGTATAAACACATCCCTTTATATACATCAATAGCCCATAATCCCCAAGTCTCAGGATTCCATTATAATCCAGCTATTGTCTACATTTAATCTCACAAGAATCATTAGTCTTCTAAACAGTTTCACTAAGATTAACATTAAAAGATTGGACCTTTATCACTAGTCACATAATAATCATGACCCACAACATACATTCTCACTATAAACAATAATTGACAATCATTTAATCATCCAAGCTCCGTCCCGAAGTCCTAAACATGAAATCTCCCGTTAATCTACATTATATAAAGAAATGAAAATGAATTTATAACTACTCAATTGAGAAAACCAAGCCTACCTAGGCGCCAAGAAATTGCAAAAGGATTAAAGCACGATCCTTAACTTCTGAAGGGAAACACTATGGAGACGGGCCTGAAATCCATGGGTTATAGCCTTCCTCGCGTTAGGAATCTCTTCTTCTCTTCTCTCCAAGCCTAGAACAGCTTCTTGAGAGTTTGTAGTGTAACCATCATCTATTTTGACACTTAGGAGAAGAAAGAGATAATAAAAAGATGCCCTATTTAGCTTCTGGACCGTCAGATCCCGCTCTGGCGACCTAAATCCTGCTCTTGCGGCCTAGCATAGACAGTGGTCAGTAAAATAGGCATAACGTTTTACTCCAAACTCCAAATGAGGCAAATTTGGTGGCGTTGGAAAGAAGACTCATATATATTTAATTTGATAGCATGGGCAACCTAATTCTTTAAAGGCTGAGAGTTATGGTCGTTCGAAGTTGAACCTAGTTTGAACTCAAGTCCAAAACTAAATTGGAAAGACACTTTCAACTCAACTTTGAGATAGGAGCATAGTACGACCTTAATTCACAACTAGTGCACTCGCATATCAAGGAATTGAACCTAACCTTATGATGAATGAATGTCGTATACCTTTACCGTAAATATTTTTAGTAACGACGGGTTAGGTCATTACAACTACAAAGTGAGCTTTTGGCCCCAAGTAGTTTTTAAGAAAAAATTAAAAAATATTTGAGAACTTGTGTTTGTCCATAAAAATTTTCATTACTTGACAAATATATTTGGCAAAATCCCCAAGTTCCCAAGTTCTAAAAAATAACTAGAACTTGTGAACTTGGGAAGTTTAAAAAATTTAAAAATAACCCCAAACTTTCATATTTTATAAAAACATCAATCATTTATTAATTTCAACTAAATATTTATCTACTAACTTACTCTATTAATATGATCAATCAATACCATTAGTCCTTCATAAATAAAACTTATCTATAAAAAATATCCACCGACCCTCTTTAATGAAACTTCTCTCAATGAGTCAACAACCATGTTTCTATTAAATGAGTGTGAAACATTTGCAAGACTACAGGAGAAGTGAAAGACATCCTAAGAATGAAAAAGATCTATTTAATTATAGATATGCCTTTTTGCATAATGTAACTGAAAGAACATTTGGTGCGTGAAAAAGTAGATTCAGAATACTACGACAAGGCATAAACAACTATGACTTAGACATGCAGGTGAAAATAGTAGTTGCTTGTGTCGTATTACATAATTTTTTGCGTGAAAATCAAAGATAGGAAAATTTTTGCCGTATAACACAAATTTATGGGTATTTTAAATAATTTTTAGAACTTAGGTACAAAATAATATTTTTTGAAATTTCACCAAAACTTGAAAAAATTTGTGGCCAAACTCATGGTGAAACTTCACCAAAATTTCTCCCAAGAATAACTTGCTAAGAATATTTGAGAACTTTGGGCCAAACGGCACCAAAGACTTTACAGGACTTGTACTATGTTATCAACTCTCTTTACATAAAAGAGATGTACAGGAATACCTATGGGCTATGAGCCTGTTTGGATAAACTTATTTTAAGTAACTTATAAGTTGAAAACTGCTTATAAGTTGAAAACAAAAAGTAGATGCAACCCAACTTATTTTTTTTGACTTATAAGCTGTTTTTAACTTATAAGTTGCTTAAAATAAGTTCATCAAAATAAATTTAATTATTTATTGAGACTTATTTAAGCACAAAATGACTTTAAGTCGGCCAACCAAACACTCAAAAAAGCTGAAAACAACTTATAAGTAACTTATAAGCCAATCCAAACGGGCTCTATGGTTGGAAACACAATATTATGGCCTCATTTGTTTTCATAGTATTTTGAATCTGAATGCACGTTTGAATAATAAGATGTTGTCTCTACATCTAAACACTGAATGATTAAGACCGTTTATTTTTTAGCATCTGAATGTATATAATTCATCATTATATAACCATAATAAATATATAATTCAAATAAAATTATATTTGGGTATTTATAGTAATAAAATATTTTAGAAAATTAATTTAACAAAACAAATGTGATGAAAATTTACATCAACATCCAACGTGATATATTGAAAACAAATGTCTAGCCTCTTATTACCTAGAATTAATTCTTACTTTTATAAATAACAATATGACTTGTGAAGTTAGTTCAACGCCTTTTAAGAACATATACTAAAAACAACTAATATGTAAGAATAAAAAAGTCAACCCTAAATTAATAATAATTTTGTGCATGTGTAAATATTTAAGGCTTCTTGTTATAATTTGACTTTAGACTACTAATTTTATTGAAGCGTACTTGGCACAAATCTATAATATTTTCTTTTAGAAAAAAGAAGAAAAGCATATACCTAAGCAAGTCAGCAATTTCTTATCTACCTCAACAATAAACTTGAACTAGTAAAAGTGTCAAAGTTATTGATGAGTCTAATCTAGAAAAAAGAATATCAAAAAACATAAGGCAAGAGTGAAAAAAAATAATGTAGGGCATGCCCCTCTAAAATTCTAATACATTGATGAAAATATTATTAATTTGTTTGATCTTTTTGCTTATTCATTACATATTTTAGTAATATAAAGATATGTATATGAGGTAAAAAATATTTGACTAATGATTTAACAAAACTAAACCTTGAGTTTTTCCTCATAATTCTCTTAGCTTTTTGTTTGGTTTGTATTTAATTCTATTTACATCTGAACTTATTATCTTTTGTATTACCACTATTTTTTCCATAATCATATTTATTTATAGAGAATTTATGGAACTATTTTTATATTTATGAAACCTTTTAATAGAATTTTTAACAAATTTATATTTTCCATAATCGGATGCAGATTAAGGGGGAAGACCCTTAATAAAAAAAGTATTTATGATTATTCCAGAAGAAATAAAATAAAAGATATGGTAGAGCTAGGACAATTATTGTATGAGGTCTACCCAATGCTAGATGCAAAGACGCATAATAGATCGATATGCACATCAGTTGTTGCTGATACCTTCTTCTCGGTTCCTTCTTCCGCTTTGGAGGTTCAGTGTGCCTTCGTTCCTGTCATTCATCCTGTCTCTTGCAAGTGCTATCAAATTCTCTGTGTTGGCAATAATCAAAAGGATAAAAGTGAAAATAGCCTTTAATTTTTGTTTTTAGGGTGTACCATATCCCAACATGCCATCAACCATCATGTGCCAAGAAAATAAAGGAATTGAAAGGAAAAGAATTTTATTTGTGTAATCTCATTCCATAAAATTAGAACTAATTTTGTATTGTTGAATAAGCACACATGAGACTACTAATTTTATAAACAAAATCTAAAAGCAAAAAGTAATATCAAGAATATTTTTAATATACAAATGAATAATTAAATTACTTATAATTTTTTTAAAAAACTTACATGTTCAAGAGGAAAAAAATTCAATACCCGTTTGAAAGATAGCAAGGAGATGCTAATAATGGAGAGGCAAAGGCAGAGAGGGGGCAAGCGTTTATACAGAGAGAGAAAATACGATGTTTGAACTTTATGAGAAAAAAATAGCATTTTAAAAATAGTCTGAATAGAAATAAGACTCTCTCATAGATCTGACCGAATCAGATGCTTTCAGACCAATTAAATGATTTTTTTTATTAAAAAAAACGAACGCACTTAATGGCCTGCTAGCTGAACCATTCAAATCTATACCTCCATTAAGTTCAAACAAATGAGGTTTATATCTCAAAAAGAATATTATCATCTTCGAATACCATTCAATTGTTGCTTTTTTATATTTTAATGTTGGAAACTTTTTAATTATTTATACCCTCTATATAGTCGTTAATCTTCTTTATTAGTTACTCCCTTGTGTACATATTAAGTGAATTATTGAGATTTTTTCCATAGGTCAAAATAAATAAATTATTCAAAGTTCAAGAGAATATACATACATACATATATATATATATACCTTTTATTTAATGAGGTTCTTAGCTAATTTATCAAAAGGGTACTTGTGAAAAATAACATTTAAATTATGTCCTTAAATATTTTTCTTAAGAGACGTATCATACCCACAATTCACTAAATAAAGATTAGAGAGAGTACTAACCTTTGTAACCTATGAAACATTATGAGAATTAATTTGTCATTAATACTTTTTGATCATAATGTTCATACAATTCTCCCTATATATGAACACATTTTTTCCTTCAGAGTAACTTGAAAAAGAAAGATTCTTCTACCTACTTTTTGAGTTATTCGATTTTCTATCAATCTAAAATCTTTGATAGATTTTAACTTCTAATTTTATGCTAAAAGAGTTTGTTGAGTTCTGGAGAATACACTTACATTGATGAAATATCCTTAACGACAATGTCTTTAACACGCCTCAAACTATAAGAGTTTTTCGATCCGTGATTGTTATGGGGAAAAAGATGGTTTTAAATCGATTTTAGAAGAAAAAACATTTTTTTGAGAAAAAGAGAGTCGCCACTTAATTTTTCAAGGAAAATCAAGAAACCTTTGTAGTTTAGAAAATACTTAAAATAAAATAAAAAATCTTTTCAAAATTTCAAAGAATGGGTACGAGGTTCTCATTTCCATTTTAATAAAATTTTACGTACTTGAAATGTCCGCTAACATGCGGTTATCCGATGATTTGAAAACTTAATGACTAACTTTTTGGGAAAATAATTTAAAAGGAAATAACGACTTCAAAAATTATTTGAAAAAATGTGATCAGACTTAATTATTGGAGATAATCTGAAAAGAGAGTAAAAAGTTTATCAAAATAACTAAGTAAATATAGCAAATCATTTAAAGAGTAAACTAACATGAAATGGTTCATCTTTAGGGAAATCTAATTAAATTAAACCAAAGTTAAAGTTGTAATTTAACAAATAACAATTAAACAAGTAAGAAATAAATATCTACATTTAACAAATATCCAAAGTGGACTATTTTGGGCCCAAAATCAGGTTCTATTCGCCTGGACGGACTTTTGGGCCTTTCTACTACTTCAATTTGGTTTTGTCCCATTTTTTGTCCCTGTATCACTATGTATACAACCAATGTATATCATGTATATTGCTATATATCTGATGTATACTGAAGTATACAACTCAATTCTCGCTCTCAAAACATATTCCTTTGCATACATATCAGCTTCCTTTTCCATCATATGAGTGATGAGTTAGATGCTAACTCGATGAAAGAGGATTTGTTGACTCCGAAGCACAATAGGAATGCAAGAGAGGAAAAGAAGTCAAGGTTGCACTTTGCCGATGTCACATGAACAATTAAAAATGATAAGGATTAGAGGGAGCACATAATGACACATCATTAGCAATAAATTAGATACTACTTATGCAAAACATTACAAGAACCAAAGCGAAAAAGTTCTAAATAGTATTAAAATGCAAATCTCAAAGAAGAAAATAAATAAATAAATAATTTAGAGCTGCACACTGAAGAAAATAGGATATTGTTTTCTCTTATCCTCAACAAAATACACATGTTGAGTTCATGTCAAACCAACAAACAAAAGACGTCAAGGCCCCAAAATAATAACTAATAAAAAAACTACTATATCAAACTAAACAGATAGCATGATAATTCTTAAAATATTTTCTAATTAAAATTATCTTGAAGAAAGAGCAACATGTAATATGGTAGTAAATTTGGAAGAAATCAAAGAGGTGATGAGACATATCAGAACAATAATAATAAATGAATAGCATCGAAGTAGTAACATTTTCAATCTAAGAAGCTAATCCCTTGTAATGACCTTGAGGGTCATTTTTAAAAATTTATGTGACATTATTATTTTACCCCTATTTTTAGTGCCCTGAGTGTTATTTGATCAATTTGCACTATCGGTTCATACTTATGCAATTTCGAATGAGTTTTGAGGGTCAAAAACATGTTTTGAAGGGTGGTGGTGTAAGTTGACCGTGGTCAACACGCGTGAACAGTAACACGCGTGAATAGTAACTTTTTGGGCAGAAAATGCCCCTTTCTTCCCATTTCAATATTTTGTTCACCATTTATTTGAGTTCTTGAACTCTTTGAGGCGATTTGAGAAGAGATTTTTGAGGCAAAATGTTGGGTAAGTAATTTTTGACCGAAAAACTTCCTTTTTTATTAAGTATTTGATGATTTTAATTCTTAAATTTTTGTTTCAAACCCCAAAAATCTTTGTTTCTTCCCTAATTCGAATTTAAGGAAAATGATGATTTCTAACTCATTTTGAGCTCTATTTTTATGGGTTTTTCAATCATGAGTTCCTTATTACAAGTAGAATGTGATTGTCCAATAAATTTTCAGATTTGACTTTTTTGGAAATAATTAATTTTTGGACCATTTTACCCCCAATTCTGAAACTTATCAATATGAGTGTCATTGGACTCCTTGTGATGTGTATGTTTTATTGTTGATAGTGGGTTGTCATTCCGAGCATTGAATTCGAGAGTTGCTTATTCGGTGGAGGTGTTCGAGTGCGGTTTCGGTAATTGAGGTAGGTTTGGCTATCCTTCTTTGAGACTGAGATTGAGTAATTAGTCATTCATATGTTATAGACTTCGGGATGTGGTTTTAGTATGAGTTGATAATGTAATATATATATTATGATGCCGTGTGAGGGCTTATTTATTAATATGTTGCCGTGTGGGGGTTTATTTGTATTACATAGCCCGTGTGGGGGCGTTATTTGTTATCTTATTTGTTTTGAGAGCATGTGATTCATGATTTGCCTAAGAGAGAAGCTTGAGTATATTATTTGACTTGTGATGCCCGCCTGAGGGGTTGAGTTGGGAGTTTTGAGCATGCTTGAGTATTGAAATATCATTGAGAAATGGGTGAATATTTAAATGAAAGTATTTCCTTCCCATTACTATTTATTGAGGGTGAATATCATGTGTAGGTTAAGTTTTGAGAACTTTGAACCTTGTACCACATATGAGTTGAATATTACTTCCATGCCATGTGTGTTTTGATGCATTCATCCTCATTCATCATATCATGAAACATGAGAAGTTGAGAAATATGGAAATTTTTTTTGAGAAAGAAAATGAAACACGTTTAAACCTTTGTATCTTGAGTCCTTGACCGAGACAGTTTTCTGGCAGGATAATGGATGTATTGTGATTCCAACCTTTGTATCTTGAGTCCCTGACCGAAGCAGTTTTTCGGTAGGGTAGTGGATGCATTGTGATCCTTGACCACGAAGAGGTGGCAAGGATAATGAGATATTGTGATTGGGGTATATGGTCTGCGAGACCCCCATGGGTCCTGCTTGGTCGGACATCTCGGTAGGTGTATACGACAGGCTGTGCGACAGTTTTGATTCCACCGTATCATCATATCATTGCATCATCATATTGCATTGCATTGCATTGATATTTGTGCTGCTTGAATTATCTGATTAATTATGACTATGAGCTACTATTATGGGTTTACTTTACTCGCGCCACTATATATATATAAATTGGCGGCACCGATGCCGAAGTGGGACTTTTCTGTATGTAGGTGAAAGCGTTCCTTAGTTTATTTCATAGGTTTGATTAATTTCTTATACTCAATCAGCTAAAACCTACTGAGTACATGTGAATTGTACTCAACCCTACTTCTGTATCCTTTTTTGATGCAGATACTAGTCGGGGTACCTCACATGGCAGTTGATATTCTAGCGAATTGTGTATTCTCAGATTAGTGGTGAGATCTCAAAATTCGGATCGTCACTAGTCTATCTTTATTTTTCAGTCTTTTGTATCATTCAAAGACTTATGTTGTATCTTCAGATTCGAACCTTGTATTAGATGCTCTTTATACTTATGACACCAAGTTTTAGGATAATTTTTTAATTATTTTTTTTCTTTTTATTTAAATTGTGGCATCACTTTTCCCTTTGGGAGTCTTGTATGAGTTTTATTTTTAGGGTTACACATCAGATTGAGTTTTGGGATGTGTGCCATCATGACCTTGATTTTTGGGTCGTGACATCCCTTAAATTAAGTTACAATGATTATTTCAAATAAAGATTGAAAGAAAAATTATGGACAAATGAATAGAATCTAAAATGTAAGAAAATTAAAGCAACTAAGAACAACAAGAGGAGAAATTACCTTTTTTGGAGCAGCAAAGTGAGCAAACTTGGGAACAACGAGCTATGGAGGAGCTTTCCACCACAAATGTAATTCCAACAAAATCTTGAACCCAAAACAAAAGAACTAGAAACTTCTAGCTTTAAGAATACTATTTTTTCTAACTTTTCTCTTTTGCCTATCTCTTTGGTGTAAATTTCAGTTCCTATTTTTCCTCCTCTATTTTTTTGTCCCCCTCGCAATGAAAACAAGTGAACAATTTATAGCCAAAACTAGTGCTTGAATTTTAAAAGAGTCATTTGAGAGGTGGGAAAATCTTTTCTAAGATCTTGAATTCAAAATTTGAAATTCTCAAAGTCTTCTTCAAATTTTAAAAAGAATGATGAAAAAGCGGACAAACAAATGAGATTACCCTCTCCTGATTGATTTGAGAGAGATGGATGAGTTTGAAATCCGACAGATTTTGAGGGATTTCGCAGAAAAAAGGGTTGGTGGTGAGGACTTCTGTGCTGAAAGAGAATTGGGATTGGGATTGGTGTTAAAGAGGATTGGATTTTTTGTTTGTAATGTGTTGATGTAATTTTTTTTTTATAAAAAAAAGAACGGATTTTGGTGGGTTTTTGATGTGTATTGTGGAAGGAAGATGGGTTTGGTGGGGTAAAAAGGGGAAAAGAAAAAAGGAGTGGGGTGGTGGGATTAGGAAATAATAATAGATTTGATGGGATGAAAAGAAAAAAAGGAAAATGTAGGGTTGTAGTGTTTTGTGGGAGTTTGAAAAGAAAAGAGGGATTTGGGTGAACCTGGGCGGTGGATTTTGGAAAAAGGGTCTTATGGGTTGAAGGAGTAATATTAGGAGTATATTAAAATATTGGAAATTGAAGAATAGGGTGGAGTTAAAAATTGGGTCTGGGAATTTGACTATTTAAATTGCAATCATAGCCAAATTAACTTAAGAGATAGCCAATTGATTTAATTTAGTAAATTTGATTAGTAATTAAATAAGATGAATTATTATTAATTAATTAATGAAATTCTTAATCTCGACAAAGTAAAATAATTAAATTAATTTTAAACTAATTAGATAAATATATAAATCTATTAATTAAGCCAAACTAATTAACAAAATATTTAGTTAAAACAAAAAAAATTGAGATGATTTTCGAATAATCATAAGAGGTAATAATTAGATAAATAATTATATAAAAATATGTATATCATTCAAAAATTATAAAAATGATAAATTACTTTAAAATATCTTTAAAATATTTTTGAATTTTTAAAAGTAATTATTTTAAATTGTTTGAAAATTGAAGAACCCCGACAACTAATTTATGTTGTGGTGGGTCAAAATTGGGTGTCAACAGTGATTTCCAAATTTTTCCAACATCTATCATTAATACAAAAGAAGACTAAGTAAATGCACTTTAGCTAAACAAACATACAAACGGTTGGAAAAGATATGCACAACAGAAGCATTCTAGAATTATACTACTTACATGAATAATCGATAACATATGCGTTTATGCTAGAATATATACGATCATACTAGAACACATAAACTTACTGAAATTTAATTCGAGAAATACCTCTTGAATCGTGAACAAATATCTTGAAGCAAGTCAAAATCCAGTTCCGAGGTATTCTTTAGTGATCCCAAGTTCACAGCTAAACTTTCTCAATACTTGGGTGTACAAGTATGTAGAGAAAACTTATTTCTTTTTTAGTTTAGAAGAACCCCTACTTATAGATATTTCTTCTCAATCCATAAAAAAGAGAAGAAACACATGATCTTTCTCTAGAACAAAAAAAACACAAGCTACTTTCTCCCTTTCCCCTAGAAAATAGAATTATGAGTTCTAGTTAAATATGGGTATTGTAGGGACCACATAATTAATTATCGAGGCTCCTATTATGAAAATAATTCAAATAATTAATTTGAATTATTCTTACCATAATAAATTACGAATCATTCCATTAGAAATTCATAATTGTACTCCTCTATTTATATTTCAAAATTTTCCATTAAATATTTATCTAATTTCCAATGTTAAGATTATAGATACTAATCAATAAATTAAATTAGTCGATAATTTAATTCAATGATTAATTTCCTTTAGAGCACTGTTAAATTTTCTTTAGAGCACTGCTTAACTTATTTCATGTGTCGGATTCATAATCCACTTGCAAGATTTGACACAATGAAAACTTGTAAGTGTCATGCCCCAAGAGGTACCCCTAGGGGTGGACGGCACTCGGAGATCAATGCTGGCCCCAAGCGAACCTCTTGGTCTGACCACTCATTCAATCACTCAGCGGAAGACTCGACTCAATAGACAATTAACTCAAGTGGGCTTTTAGAAATATCATCATCAATAAATAAATAATAGATTAAAAATACTCAAAGTGTAATGTAACTCGACGTCATAAAACTCAATGATGAAATTATGGTTTAAAAACAGACTCTGAAAGAATCCTTCTACTCAACTCTACTCTTTCTGTGGAGCTTCTAACTAACTCGTAAGAAGGTGACGAGACAAGTCCACGGCTACCTCAAAGAACTACTAAATAATAAAGGAATGACTGGGAAGAAAGGAGATCCTCTAAATGCAAAGAGGTCTCACCAAAACTGGAGAAGTAGATCCTTAATGATGCGCCAGTTGATGATCTCTTATACCTGTGTCTGCATTATAAAACGATGCAGGCCAAATGACATCAGTACATGGAATGTACGAGTATGTAAAATAGCTAGGAAGGAACACAATAAACAATACTCAATCTCATGCATCTGAACTCAAGGAACTCACTCTGAAATGACTCAACTCAATAAAATATGAAGTAAGATAATTCAATACTTTAAATGATACACAATAAGATATGAAACTCAATATATAAAAATATAATATTTTACTCTTGGGGAGTTTTTCTAACCCGCAACCATCACTAATGAGCTAGTGGTGATACAATGCTTAAAACTGCCATTGCCACAACCATCCAATACCTTGCCAGGGTAAAGGACGCTCAACCTCATGGATCCAATATAAAAGTCCTCTTTTGAGACAAGAGAGGCTTGGCCTCTATCCTACAATGTCTACGTAGTTTATAGGATTGGAGTTGCCTCTACTCTTACCCCATATAGGTGCTTAATACTACACCCAAAATACTCTATTATGCTCATATACATTAAGTGAGAAAATTACTCAATTAACTCATTTAGTCTCTTTTCGACTTTAGCTCAAAACTCAACTTATCTCAACTCAAGGAATGCATTTAAAATAAAATTGTAATTTAACTTCTCAACTCAATCTCAAAATAGACTTTTTAATATAATAATTCTCAACTTGTTTTTACTTTAAATACTCATACTCAAGATAATAATTAAGAGATTTCTCAAACTCATGCTCAAATTAATAATTAAGAGACTTCTCAAACTCATGCTCAACATAATAATTAAGAGACTTCTCAAATTCAACTCATGCTCAAATCCTTTCTCAATCAAAGATAAAAATAGTCATTCTTTAAACTCAAAATAATGCATAAAATAATTAATGCAAAAACGTTCACAAATCATTCTTTAAAAACTCCATCAATGCATAGAATACAAATGAAATCTCACTTAGGTTTCATGTGAATACAAACACGAATCCATACTCTCAATAAGACTCAACTCAAGAAAATCATCAAGGAATATTATAATATATATACAATAACACAATATACAAAACTCAATAGGAATTATAAATAATTCATGAAACTTTGAAACTCAACTAGGGTTCATGTAATGAAACTATGAACATAAATCTCAAGAATTCAAGGTGTAGAATCAATAATAATCTCTATGCATAAATATATAGAACTCTATGAACGAAAAATTTACTCATTCGGAACTCAAGAAACTAGGGCTAAAACTTAACTCAACTGCTTAACAATAGAATTTAAATGTAGGGTGCGTGGATAAACTCAATCCAACACTATGATTAGCCTTATATACTTGGAAGATTGATATTACAATCGAACTCGAAAAATAATAGCTTTATTGGAGGAAACCTTTGATCTTAGAACCTTGATGCTTGATCTCAAGAAAAGAAACTCTTTGATAAAATTCTTAGAGTGGAAGAACTTGGGAAAACCTTCGATGAAGGGTGATACGTCACATATTTATGATATTTTTGACGCTCAAAATGATGAATTAGCGTGCTTTGCAAACATGTTTCTGTAGATATGATGTGGTTTTTATTTATGTTGCAGAAAAACTAAGTCGCGCATAAGTTTTGATGATTCTGTGCATCTGAGTACTGTTTTGCTGAGTATTGAGGAGTACAAGCCTCACCACAGACCATAGTGCCTTGCATGAGCCGTGGTGATGGGCGTAGAGATGATGAGAGAAGGAAGCTATGTAGGAGGATTTGCCAAGTATAACTCTACGGAACCCACACGGACAGTAGTGCCTTGCACGGGCTGTGATGAGTGTCGTATTGCTAATCTTATGTAGATGCTGTTGGTGAAATTTTTGGCTAGAAACCCATCATGGGCCGTGGGGTCCATTATGGACCGTGTTGGATGTTCGTAAAGGCTGAGAAAAGATGTGGGAGAATTGGTCAAGGATATTAACATGGAGGTCAGTAGGACCGTATTCATCACCACGGGCCGTGAGAATTGGTCATGAAGAAGTTAAGATCTACACAATGTTGAATCCCAAGTTAAACATCACGGGAGAAGGATCACGGACTGTTAACTCCAGTACGGTCCGTAGGGGTCGAGCATGAAATGTGCTGACTTTAGTTTTCCTAGTTGGTTTAGGATTTGGTTTTATATTTCTACAAATACCTAAATTTATTTTTATTTTTAGGGTTCCGTATTTTTACTAGTTTTGGAGTACTTTGTGAACATAGTGAATCTACACTTAGTTACTTTTGGAGATTGATTCTAGAAATATCATTACGATTTTCATTCTTGATTTGTGATTCGTGTGATTGATTGAAGATTGACTTTTTCATATGCGTAGGTATTAATTCATGAATTCTACACAAATTCTAGTTCTCTTACTTGCAAGTATTAGTAACTAAACCCACAACTAGGGTTGTGAAAACCATGACGACCTAACTAGAATAGGCAAAAGTAGGATTGATATTCATGATTTTTTTTGCATGTATTATGATTTCTTCATTTAAAAGTATTTTTTAGTGAGTGCACGCAGTAAGAACTTGCCTGTATTTATTGCTTGCACGGGAGGGAGGTAGTGAGTAGGAAAAGAATATCACAATAGTAATTCAAAGAGTCTGACTTTAAAAGAAGGGATAAACTTCGTCTAAGTGACTTGAGATCGGGAGGAGATAGTACTGTGAGATCTAGAGTGAGGTTTAGTAAAGTATACATTCTGAGACCGGGAGAAGATGAATGAGATACATCTAAGAAGGACCGGGAGGTGAATTAGATGTTACTTAGCTCGCTAGATTTTGCATGTAATACATTGAACGATATCATGAATACAAATTGTCTATTAAGTTACATGTCATGGGGAACACAATCCTAACTAAATTCTCATATTATTCACAACGTAATTAGACAACAACCCTCCCTCCATTTTACTTTATGCATCTTCATTTTTAGGAAATATTAATTACAATTGAATAGTGATAGCTAATAGAACTTATTTCAGCCTATTCCCTGTGGGTTCGACCCCGACTTTTAGTTGGGTAAAATATACTGTTAATGATTATCTATATATCTTTCGAGAGGTGTAATTGAGCATTATCAAAATGGTTCCATTGTCGGGGAATACGACTTTGAAATATTCTATTAGTTGCTAATTCATTTTGTAGTTCTATTTCCTAATTTTACTTTTTATTTCTTGTTTGTGCTTTTGAAGGGAATAGATAGTGTATGCCAAACACCCAAAGCAAGGGTGAACCACTACTTCCATACGATCCTGAACTACAAAGGTAATTCAAAAGATGAATGCGCAAGAGCGTGATGCGCAAAGGCAAAGAGAGATGGCTAAAAATCTAGTAAGGGATGGTGTTGACAACAGGGATGAACTCAATGGAGTTTTGCGGGGAAGAGATCAGAGACGTGTGAACTTTGATCTAATTGATGATAATGCTGATACAAATACTAGTACTGTGCTGCAAATACTGAACTTGAAGGGACTATTTAGTTGAACAACTAGTGATGATGCCAACCAGCACTTGATGAACTTTATCGCCACTTTCAAGTCATATGAAATCCCTGAGGTTAGACAATTAGTCGTGCGACTGTGCTTATTTCCATTATCTCTGTCTGGGAGGAAATGAAATGGCTGAATGAACTTCCACATGACTCTATCACAACTTGGAGGGAGTTGAGAGAGGCATTTCTAGAATAACTCTTCCCATCATCTAAGAAGTTGCAAATCAAGGATGAGATTAATGATCATAAACAATGACCTAATAAAGCAGTACATGAGACTTAGGAAAGATTCAGGTAGAAACTAAAGCAGTGTCCAAATCACAATTTGACTTACGAGCACTTGAAAGATATATTCTACAGGTCTTACAACTTTGTGACCAAGCCAATGATAGATGCGACTTGTGGGGGTTTCTTTATTGCTAGGACATTTTAGGAAGCCATAACAATTCTGGATCAGCTCACAAAAAACAATAGGGCTTGGTATACCAGAGATACAGATTGTTCGGGATTCATATTTGAGATGTCAGTAGAGCAAAACCGAAAATAGGAAGAGCGTGATAAATACACGGCTCACATGAGGACGTAGATGGACTTATTGACTAAACGCCTGTTAGGTAGAGGACAGAAGAAGGTGAAAGCTATGGATACTTGAAGTTGATATGATGAGCCAGACTTTGATTATGAGGAGAAAGCCAAGTTTCTAAATAGCCAGAGTTTTTTTTGGACATACAACTCTAGGAACCAAGGTCGAAACTTTCAAAGAGAAAATTACTATGACTGAACCAAAAATCATGATCAAGGAGGTGGCAGAACAAAGACAATTCAAGAATGATAGAAATGGGGTATATGTGTCATATATGAACAAAGAACGAGTTGGTAACAATAATAGTGGCTCTAAGTTGGAAGAGATGATGGCAAAGGTCCTACAAAAAGTTGAGGCAACTCAATTGGGAGTTAGAGATATGTGAGATGACATGTCTAATATCAGTCAGTTGGTGGATTCACACTCTACCTCTATCAAGCAATTGAAGCATCAGATGGGATAGTTGTCAACAACATTTAATCAAAGAAAGACTGGTACTTTGCCTAGTGACACGGTGCAAAATCCTAGGAAATATGAGCAATGCATGTCAGTGATAACGAGGAGTTGTAAGGTACTTTCTGACACTATTATTATAGGTACTGAGCAGACTAAGAATGCATCTTTTGAGATGGATGGACGGGCCAGACATCAGGCAGATAAGATAGTTCTGTTCGATGATGATGATAAGGGTGATGAGATAGTGTTGGAGTAGAAAAAGACCGAAGAGAAAAGTGGTATGCAATAAACAGAAGTAGAGAGATCTCACCCTTTTCCACCTGTTCGCAAGCCACCACCTCCATTTCCATATATATATTGAAAAATAAGGACGAGGATGGCAAGTTTATGAAATTTATTTCAATGCTTAAGGAAATATCAGTCAACATCCCATTGGTAGATGTGGAGAATAGAGAACTCATATTCAGACTAAACGATGAAGAGGTCATGTTCAATGTGTATGCCTCCATGAAGCAGCCCAAGGATATGACCATAATTTCTGTGTTTGATATTGAGGTAGAAAGTATTGTTGATGTGCCCATTGAGGAAAGGCTTGTCGTTGAGCCTTTAGCAGTTGTAATTATGAATTTTGACGATAATGGTATTGAGGGGTATGATGAATCTGTAAATACTTTGCAGGGTGTAGGTTCATACTCATATTCTCCTAAGAAGCTTGACCTTGACTTAAAGAACATGCCAACTCCACCTACTAAACCATCAATAGAGAAGCCACCTATACTTGAGCTCAAAGAATTGCCATTCTATTTGAAGGACATATTCTTGGTGAGCATAACACTTTTCTAGTCATTATTGTTTCAGATTTGAGTTAAGAACAAGTTACAACACTGGTGGAGATATTGCAGAGGTATAAGAAAGCCTTGGTTGTACTATTGTTGATATCATAGGTTTTCCTCCTGGCATTTTCACTCACAAAATTTAGTTGGAGGAGGATTGCATTCCCATTATTGAACACCAAAAGAGATTAAACCCACCTATGCAAGAGGTGATAAAGAAAGAAACCATTAAGTGGATAGATGCAAGTGTGGTCTATTCCATATCCAATCACAACTGGGTGAGTCCTTTTCAATGTGTCCCTAAGAAGAAAAGTATGACAGTTGTCGCGAATGATAAGAATGAGCTGGTACCACTTAGACCAGTCACTGGATGGTGAGTTTGCATGGACTACAAAAAGCTTAATAAATGGATTTTGAAGGATCATTTTCCAATGCCCTTTATGGACCAAATATTAGATAGGTTGGCAGGCAGAGGTTGGTGCTATTTTCTTGATGGGTACTCTGGCTACAACCAGATAACTATAGAAACAGAGGACCAGGAGAAGACCACCTTCACATGTCCTTATGGCACCTTTGTATTCAAGCACATGCCATTTGGACTATGTAATGCTCCTGTCATATTCCAGCGCTGCATGATGTCTATATTCTCTAACATGGTGGAGGACACTATTGAGGTATTTATGGATAATGTTTCAGTGGTAGGTGATACTTTTGATGACTATTTGTTTAATCTTAGCAGGTATTTACAGAGATATAAAGAGGTTAACCTAGTTTTGGACTGGGAAAAATGCCACTTCATAGTCAAAGAGTGTGTTATGCTAGGTCATAAGATTTTTTAAAAAAGGTTGGAGGTCGATAAGGAGAAGATAGAGGTGATTGAAAAACTACCTCCTGCTATTGTATAAAGGGTGTTCGCAGCTTCTTAGGCCATGCAGGTTTTTAATGGAGTTTTATCAAGGATTTCTCTAAAATTGCACACCCTTTGTGCAAGTTATTGGAGAATGAGATAAAGTTCTACTCTGATGAGGCATGCATGAAAGCTTTTGAATGTTTAAAGGAGAAGTTGATCTTAGCCCTAATGATTATTGCTCGTGATTGGTCGTCTTCATTTGAGATCATGTGTGATGCTAGGGGTGTCGCTTTGGGGGTTGTGCTAGTTCAGAAGCGCAACAAGCTTTTTCATCCCATAAACTATGCTAGAAAAGTGCTAAATGCAGCCAGAAGAATTACATTGTCACCAAGCAGTAATTATTGGCAGTAGTCTATGCATTTGAAAAATTCAGAGCGTACCTTTAGGGTACAAAAGTGATTGTACACACTGACCATGCAGTCTTGCGATATTTGATGACTAAGAAGAATGCTAAGCCAAGGTTGATCAGATAGATCCTGTTGCTCCAGAAATTTGATTTTGGGGTGAAGGACCATAAATGGAGTGAAAATCAGCTAGTTGACCACTTATCTAGGCTGGAAGATGAAAATAGAGGTAAGGTTGAGCTTGATATTGATAATTCCTTCCCAAATGAACAAGTTTTGGCTACCACTCTTGATCTCATTCCTTGGTTTGCTGATTATGTTAATTATCTTTTTAGTGATCTTATGCTTGAAGATCTTACTTTCCACCAGCAAAAGAAGTTTTTGCATGATATTCGCAGATACTTCTGGAATGAGCCATAATTATTTAGGATGTGTGTCGATAATGTCATTAGGAGGTGCATCCCAGAAGCAGAGATGTTGAGTCTTTTAGAGTCTTATCACTCATCATAGGTAGGTGGACACCATAGTGGGGATAGCATAAAAGATACTACAATGTGGATACTATTGGCCTACTATCTATAAATATGCACATGACTTGGTGAAGAGCTATGACCAGTGTCAAAGGCAGGGGAACATATCTAGGCGTCAAAAGCTATCTATGACACCAATCCTGGAGGTAGAGTTATTTGATGTATGGGGCATCGATTTCATGGGGCCATTCGTGAGCTCATATGAGATGAAGTACATTCTTGTAGCAGTTGATTATGTCTCCAAATGGGTGGAAACTGGCACCTTACCAGATAATAAGAGCAAGAGTGTTTCTGGTTTTCTGCGAAGAAACATCTTTTCCAAGTTTGGAAATCCTAGGGCTATCATTAATGATGATGTCTCCCATTTCTGCAATAAGATCTTTCACCATCACATAAGTATTTGCTCAAGGGGCAGTGAAACTTGAAGCTCAAGATGGTCATAGGTTCAAAGTGAATGAACATCAAATGAATCGGTACTTGGGATCTCCTAACAAAGTGAAAGTGGTTGAAGAACTCCAACTTGATGAAGTCTGAGTAATCAAGGGACCTACGACGTTAAATCAAGCGCTGATTGGGAGGACACCCAAGGATTGTATTAGTATTAGATAGGTTAAATTTGTTTATTTGATGTTTATAGTGTCATGGTGTGTTCAGTGAGTGCATGATCTCAAAGTAGGAGAAAAACATTAAAAAAGTGGCCAAGGTTCCACACCACGGGTACCTATACAGTCTGTATGGGCACCACATCCCGTGGTAGTGAGGCATAGTACGCAAAGTCTTAAGGAATTCCAGGATTACAGGAGGGATTACGACCGTCCATGTTGAACTTCATGAACTATTTTACCTTATTTTAATCCCAGGTAAGATCCATCACTTTTGTTAAGTCCATGAGTACGGAAGGAATTATGGTCCGTGAAGAACTTTATAAACCATTTTACTTTTCGTGAATCCTAGGTAAACCACCATTATTTTATCCTCCTATCAACATAGTGCATCTCTTAGTAGAGGGGCATGAAAAGTGGAGACTTTGATCATAAGGATCAATTGAAAGATATTTTTCTTGAGGAAGAGAATCTAGTATGAAAGTTCGTCCAATGGAAGCTCTTGACCGGTATTAGATAGTTTCCAGAAAGAATGACTTTAGAAGAACTTGGCTGGACTGATCGACTGCTGTTCAAGAGAGATCCCATAGGCTCGAACTTTTTGCTAGCTTTGAAATTCGATCAAAAATAAAAACTTAGAATATTTTTCTTAGAAGGAGATGAACTGATAATTGATTGGCTTTAGAAAGGCTAAAGGAGGCTTGCCCCTGGACAACCCTTGGTTCTTGAGCATGTTGGGGGAGATCTCTCACATCACGATAGGAGGGGAGTATGATCCGTGGTGATCTTCATGGGTATACACCACGGGTTGTGAAGTCTAGTTGACTAAACCTCATTTAGGTTGACCCGGTTTCGGCCCGGATGAAATTTAATTAGGGACTTTGGGTTTATTCCCCACTTTCGCTTCAAACTTTGGGTTAATTCTTCATCTCTCAATACGAACCAACTCACATAACTACCATTCGATCCCTTGTCTAAAAATCACTCCTCTTCCCATTAATTCAAGTTGCAAGGAGTGATTTATGTGTCTTGTCGAGTGCCCTAGTCCCTAGTACTATACAAATCTATGGTATTAATCTTTCATTGTTCAATTTGAGTAAGTGCTTTTTTTAAATTCCTTGTGTAAATGAGTTCTAGGAGGTGTATTGTAGTTAAGCTCATGTGGCAATGCAAAATGGAAGTTTAAATGGTTGGATATATTCAAATTTATTGTATATGTGCTTGTTAGATTAAGTGTGGTAATTTGATTTCAAATTATGATTACATGAAATATGAGTCAAGTGCATGATTATCTTAATTTAAAATTGAAGTTGTACTGGTGTTTTGTATGTCATAATAGGCTGAATTTTGCTTCATATGTGTAAAGTTTGGGTTGTAACTGAGGAGTTGGTTGTTAATGGCAGAACTGAGAGGTTGGGGACGATGACCTTCACCACATACTATATTGCATTTCACGATCCATGGTGGAGGCTTGTTGTCCTCCCTACTGAAAATTTCTAAGTATAGGATCACAGAAGGCATTATGGACGGTGAAGTTCATCATGGGCCGTGGTGCTGTTCCGTTATTCCTACACTTAGAAACGTTTTAGAGCACCTCCTAAGACATAGCTACTGGAAGGCAATACGGAAGCCTTCACGATCCGTGATGATCTTCAAGGCTCATGATGGCCTCCCGTACTAAAACACTTGGACAGTTTTTGGATATTCTAGAAAATACAAAAATATTTTTATTTTTAGTTTCCACTTGTGATCACCCTATGATAGATTGAGCGACGTCACTTCTTAAGGGTTATTGTCATGCTTTTATGAATCACGGGAAAATCTAAGTACCCATTTTAATTCGTCGCATCATCTTGTTCAATTACTTACCATTTAGGGGTTTTGCAGGTACATGGCGCAACCATGCACCAAGAATGCTTCCCAATTCCAACTCTACGACTTTGCGTCTGAAGAATCAGAGCATGAGTTAGAACAAAAGTTGGAGTAAGGATCAGGAAGTGATGAATTAAGTGGGTTGGAGGTCCAAGTGTCTACCCATATCTCTCTTCACGCTCCCCAACCAATATATCCAAAGAAACTACCGAGGCTGAGGCCACTCCCTCCTAGTCTGAAGAGGAGGCAGCCGACTCGATCAATAAGGCAAGCAGGAATGATGCATAATCCAGAGAGGAGGGCAGTGATGCTGGTAATGAGAGTGCTTCTGGTGCTGGGGATAACGGACTTGACTCTATAGAGAGGTTTGACCATGCAAAGCAAAGTGACTCAGTTGCACGCCTAAATATCATCATTTGTCTGAGAAATAGGTGGATGATTTTGGGCCAACATGATATCTTTCTAAACAGCCTAACCAAAGGATCTAAGGGCATGTGTAAATGATCCATTGTGCTAGAGGTTCGAGTGGTCCCTAATAACATCTCTGCCCTACCTGAGCTCAAAGACCTTCATATAAGCTTCATTTTGGGTGGATGACCAAAGACTCAGGATATTATGGTGAAAGTCTAGTCCGAGAGTTCTATTCGTTCTATGCACCTTAATGCTAAATGATATGACCGAAAGGATCTCTAAAAAGAAAAGGAGGGCATTAGCATTAAAGAAATCACCATTGAATGAAGTCACCATTCAAGGCATGATAGTGGAAATCTCAAAGACTACAATCAACATGTTCCTATATGGTTAGAAATACTAGACTAATGTTCGGACAGGTCTTTACAAGCATCCACACTATGATGTTAGTGATGAGGTAAAGATAGGTGATCCTACGGAGCACCGAATGATTATGGAATGGATCAGAAAGCATATGGCTACTAAAAGAGAAAATGCGTCATGGGTCACAAATGCGAAGCAACTGATTACTAAGGTTTCCCTCATGTTTCCAGCTAAGTTTTTATGGACTATTATCCGTGCCTATCTTCGACCAACTGCGAATGACAATACCCTTTATCCCACATAGGCATATGGCTCAATTTGGACTACATAGAGGGAGCTAATTATGGCTAAATTTTAGGACCGAGCATTTAATGAATGGGCTGGACTCCCATTTCTATGTTTGATCACTGCATTATGCAAAGCCATGTGGACAGTGGTAAATTGTCACTTTGACAAGTGCATCCCAACAACTAAGTCTACAAATGCGGTGCTAATAAATGATTTGGACAACCCACTATACAAATCCAAGACGGGCCAACTTATTGGGCCAGTCGCTATGCCTAGAGGCCCACCTCCTCCTACTCTTAATTTGGAGGGTGAGACTTCATGCTCTCCAACAAAGGAGGCCATCGAGCAGACCGAGGGCAACACTAGACCTATTGGTCTACACCAACAGTTTCAGGTATGATGATCATTGTCACTTATGCACTCCTTGAGCAAATGGTGTAGGACCAGAGGCAAACATAGGCATTGGTTGATCAGGTGATTGAGTGACTACCTAGGGTGGTCCAGAAACAGATATCGAAGGAGGCGACTCAGATTTGCACCAAGCTCCAACAATAGGTAACACTGATACAGAGCTGTATTGATGACCTTGAGGAGCACATCACTACAGAGAGTAGTCGTCCAGGTAATATAGAGATTGTGTTCTTAAAGAAAAATATGGTTGCGTTAATAAAAGATGTACGTAAATTGGAAGCAAAGTCATCATCTACTATCCTGGCGAGCGCTACAAATACTTTGCTATAATTATTGTCAGCACCGCCCGCACCTATATAACTAGATAGATTATGGGGCTCTGCTTTGTCATTTGAGCTCGATATAAAGGGCAAGGGAAAAAAGCGGCGTCAGGGAGATGATTCCCCAAATAAGGCAGAAAAGGCTAAGAGACTAAAGAGAAAAGAGGAGAAAAGGGTTAAGCATGCTTCCAGGAAAGAATTTCAAGAGAAACCGGAGCTTGAGAGGCAGCAGCTTGAGGCTGCTAAGGATGGAGCGTCATTCAGTATTGCTTCACTTTCTAGCACTCCAGCTGAGATGGTGAGTGAGGTGCTTCGTAGCACACTTACTTCTGCTACTGGCGATGACCCTTTAGGAGAACCTCCATCATTGAGTGCACCAGACCATATTGGTGCCACCACACCACAACCGACTGATGCCTAGGATATTCAGGTATGATCACTTCCCTTGTATATACCTTTGAGTATATTGACGTGCAATTGGGGACAATGCACATATTTTTGTTAGGGGGTGGGGGGGCAACCTAACGCTTGGAGTTTTTGTTGCCATGTTTCTTTTCTCTTAAGCGTATATCTAGTAGAATTGGCATATTTAGGATTGTTGTTTTGTAAATACAAAACTCTGTAGATTGATACAATAGCTTGTGAAAGAAAGGAGCTGAATTGAACTAAAATGACTCCCAACTGAATTTTTTATGAAACACTATGTCATTGATCTGTTTTTTAAAACCTGACTTGTTAGGATCTTTATAGGACATTGTAAATATTAACTTATCGATAAAATTCTAGCTAGGACATGAATGGGTTGATTAGTGCTTAATAATATAATATATATGCCATATGCGTGTGAGCTTAACTACTTAGTTTGAACAATGTACATGTAAGTTAGAACTTGCCTGGTTTGGATTACTATAATGATTGAATAGCCTTATTAGGACATGATCATAGGCCATTGTTGATAATGAGTCACTTATCCTTAATTGAACAAATCAAATGAAATTGTACCTTTTGAACCAAGAATTTGAGCTTTAATGAACCTTTTCTGTGAATAACCAAAATTCACCATCCCTTGCTGTCAATGAATCCAAATTTGGGCCCTGGTCCCTCCAAGGACATTGTATACCTCAACTCAATCCAAAAGCCTAAGTTGAGGGTGGCTACTATAAAGAGAATTAGTTTTGTAAACCTTTATCTTGACTCTGGTCCCTCTTACGTGATTATGTAGTTCAACGCAGGCCAAAGGTCTAAGTTGAGGGTGGCTACCATAAGGAAAGAAAAAAAGTTAGGGTATGAAAAGAATGATGGAGTGAGAGGAAAAGAAAGTCATGGGTTCTGTCTGTAAATGAAAAAAAAATGCTATCCAAAAATGAGTCCTAAAAAAAAAAAGAATGAAATAAAGTGAACAAAAGCACAAACCACACTCGGAAAGAAATCCCTCTAATCCTATAATTGTTGATGCTAACTTGTTGAACTCCAGGGGAGCTTGTGAACTCCCTGGTACTGCTCCTAGTATGGTCATGCAGGATACTGAGCATACTAATCCCAAGCCTAATACCAACTCTCAAAACAGGGCCAACAATATGATGCAAATGCATAAGCCTGTAAGTATTCAAAATAGCTTCCCTAAAGTCTCCTCCAATTTTGATAGGCTTAACCCCACTAACCAGGGCCCCAAACTTGTTAGTAACCAGCCCCAGCCAATAGAAAGCATCACTAAAAATCCCCCAAAGAACCAGTTCCCTAATAGAAAGGAACAGGTCCCTCAGCCAGCCCCATATACAGTCATCCAAACCTTTGCTTCCAAACTGAGGCTGAACCAAGCAAAAAATGATATCCCTCTTAATTTGTCTGCTCCTATTTACACCACCAGACAAGGCCTACCAGCTGTCATTTATGACAAAGAGGATTTCATGGTGAAATTGGCTGAAAAGTGTAAATATACCCTTGTTGGAAAATTCAGCAACACTATGCCTAAGGTGGAGCTAATAAAGAGAAGCTTCATTCTCCAAACTCAATTGGTAGGGGGTGTTAAAATTGCCTATTTCAATGCCAGACATGTGTATATTGACTTGGACAATGAATTGGACTACACAACTGTGTGGACCAAGCAAAGAATGACCATTGAAGGCCAATCCATGAGGATACAAACATGGACTCCAACTTTTAGGCCTGAGGAGGAGACTCCCATTGTCCCAGTCTGGGTTGCCCTTCCTGAACTCCCCTGGCACTGTTATGATAAGGAGTTCCTGACCACTCTCCTTGCTCCTGTGGGGAAAGTACTCTTCATGGATGCAGCCTCTATTCAGAAGACTAGGGGAAGTACTGCTAAGGTAAGAGTGCAGGTCAACCTTACACAAGAAAGACCCCATCATGTATGGCTTGGGCATGACAAAAGTGATCCTACAATAGGAAGATGGCAGGAACTTTTATATGAGAGTGTACCTGAGTACTGCATGTATTGCAAGCATCAGGGGCACAAGGTGCATGTGTGTAATATCAAGAGAAGAGATGAAGAACAAATGAAAAAGAAAAGTTCTGAAAATACAACAAAAAATACAAGTCAAACTCAGGGAGAGAGCAAAGAGCACAACCAACCTCAACCTGACAACTTACAGGTGCACCAAAATCCTTTGACATCCAATATACCACAACAGTCACAGAATAATAAGACTAGCAAGGAGGACAATGCTTGGCAAACTCAGAGAAGGAAACAGAACAAAGGACACATTAATGGCCAGCTGAACCAAGAAACAAGAGCTGCAGGAGTATTAACCAAAGGTAAGTATGTTGCAGTGCAGCAAAGCAAAGTAAATCCAGGTAAAACTACTACTTCTATCTCTATTCCAAATGTTCATGTTGATCTTGCTATGCAAGACCAACCCACTAACCAAATTGCAGGGAACACACACATTCAAAAGAACTCAATAGTGAGGAGTTCATCAACAATGCAGGAAAGCACTCCAAATCAGAGACAAGGTATTGACTTATCTCTCCCACAAACCCCATCCCCCCATATTGTATGCACAAGTACTATCTTAACAGGTATTGCTCAAGGGAACAATGCTGCAAGGAACTCAGGTATTGACTTATCACTCCCAATACCCCTGAACCTCCCAAAGATTAATATTGTTGCTGCTGATCTGGTAGTTGAAGGAGGAAAGGCTGGAAGTGTACAGGAGAACCCCACTAACATGCAGGATGGGGAAACCAATAGGGGAGGGGTACCCTCTCATGCTATGCATGAGAGTATTGTTGAACTTACCATGCAAGCTAGCAAAGGTGCCATGGCCAAAGATCTGGGATCTCATCCCAGTACTAGTGGTAAAAGTACTACTGTTCAGAAGAATAAGCTGAGCAAGAAAAGAAGAGAAGCCATCAAAAAGAAAATAAAAGAAATGAACTCAACTGAGAAATGTCAAACTCCCAAAATGGACAGTGTGATAGTACAGCAAGGGGAGCAGGGGTGTCAACAAATTGTCTTAGATGATGACCAGGTGGGGATGAATATCACTCCTCTCCAAGCCCATTGCATTCCTACATCTCCCAGAAATCCAACTGAAATCATCACTGAGAGAGCTACTGATCTACCTTAGCTCACCTGCATACAAGAAGATGAGTATGCTGTGTGTGAGTCTGAGAATGAGGAAGATTCCGATGACCAGCCTCTGGAAGATGAAGAGGACAGTGATTATCAACCAATGACTGACTCTGAGGATGAGGATGCTGTGAGTGAAATTAAGGCTTCCAGCCCATCCAGGGACAAGGTGCATGAGGATGAGGTCCAACTGGTTGCTAAGTCCCAGGGATCATCTGATGCACATAGGGTCACTCATTCTGAAGATGTGGAAGACCATGACCATGGGGAAGAGGCACAAAATGAAGATCACCTGGAGGCATTCAGATCTACAATGACAGCTGTATTGCAGAAGGAAAGTCAGCAAGACAAGGGAAAGAAGGAGCCACCCTCTAAAAGTAAGCACACAAAGAAGAAGACTAAACAAAGTATCATCAGCAGTTTTGCTAATGTTGTTGTCAACAGCAACATCAACACTAGGTCCAAAACTCAAAAACCCTGATGATTAGTACAATCTGCTGGAATGCAAGGAGTATTGATACTCAGGGGACCCTTGATAGGTTACAAAGGTTGAAAGACTTTCATAAGTTGTCTATCATAGCAGTGCTGGAACCTTTTTCCAACAAATCTCAAATTCAGTTCCACAGAATTCAGCTAGGTATGGATAATGTTATGTCCAACTCCAATAGCAAAATCTGGTTATTCTGGAACAAAGACATTGCCTGCAACATTTTGGACCAGGATGAGCAGCAGATCACTTGTGAGATCAATCATGTGGCTTGTCCTAATAGCTACCTTATTACCTTTGTCTATGCAAAGTGCAAGGATTACATGAGAAGAGACTTATGGGACAAGATGTTGCAGTTCTCCAGTAAGGAGAAGCCTTGGTGCACCATTGGAGACTTCAATGTTATTACAGATGTTGAAGAAAAGATGGGGGGCCAGCCATATAATATGAACAAGAGCTTTGAATTTATTAGTGTGATAGAAGCATGTGGACTCACTGATCTGGGGTTCTGTGGGCAGAAGTTCACCTGGTGCAACAATAGGGACAAAGATGCTAGAATTTGGAAAAGACTTGACAGGGCCATGGTTAATGACTCTTGGTTAGAAGTCATGCCTGTAACAACTGTCAGTCACTTAGCCTCCACAGGATCTGACCATTGCCCTCTATTGATGGAAAGCAGGGCAAAACAAGGTAATGTTATCAAGTATTTCAAATTTCTAAACTGCTGGACAGACAATGACAATTTCCTTAGCACTGTAAAAGCATGTTGGGATAATCCTGTAGAAGGAAATCCAATGAGAACCTTCCAACAAAAGCTGAAAAGAGTTTCTAATACTCTTAGTAAGTGGTCAAGAAATGAGTTTGGGGACATCTTTGCTTCAGTAAAAGAATATGAAGAGCAGGTGAGACAAGCTGAAGAGAAAATAATCAGTGACAATACTGAAGAGAACAGGTCCAAGCTACATCAGATCAATGCTCAGTACATCAGATATCTGAAGATGGAGAAGGCTATTTTAAAGCAGAAAAGTCAACTTCATTGGTTCAAAGATGGAGATGCCAATACCAGCTATTTTCATGCTATTATCAGAGGAAGAAGAAGAAGGTTATTCATCCATCAGATTAGTGATGAACAAGGCAATACTATTCAAGGTGAAGACAATATTGCAAGAGCTGCCACAGCACACTTTGAAAAAATATTCACTGGAGAAGAGAGACTGATCAGGGAAGATGTTCTTAAGTGCATTCCAAGGATGGTTACAGAGGAGCAGAATGAGAGCCTGCAAGCCTTACCTACTATGGATGAGCTGAAGAAAGTTGTATTTTCTATGAGCCCTACATCAGCTGCTGGACCAGATGGAATGAATGGGAAATTCTTTCATTCATGCTGGGATATCATCTGTGAAGACCTACTGAGATTAGTCCAGTATTTCTTCAATGGACATGGTATTCCCAAGTTTATTTCTCATGCATGCTTAGCTCTACTTCCTAAGAATGAGCATCCCAACAGCCTATCAGAATACAGGCCTATTTCTCTCAGCAACTTCACTAACAAGATCATTTCTAAGTTGATAAGCATCAGAATTGCTCCTATATTGCCTCAGCTAATCTCAGATAACCAATCTGGATTTGTTAAAGGTAGGAGTATTGCTGAGAACATAATGTTAGCTCAAGAAATCATCCACAATATTAAGAGACCAAAGGCTGGGGATAATGTGGTGATAAAGCTGGATATGGCCAAGGCCTATGATAGGGTCTCTTGGTCATTCATTTGTATGGTCATGAGGAAAATGGGGTTTGGAGAAGTGTTGATTGATATGGTTTGGAGGATTATGTCAAACAATTGGTACTCAGTCATCATTAATGGTGCAAGGCATGGCTTCTTCCACTCTACAAGAGGACTCAAGCAAGGAGACCCCCTATCCCCTACCTTATTCATCATTGGAGCTGAAGTTCTGTCTAGGCTTCTCAACAATCTTCATCACCATCATTTATACACAGGATTCCAGATAGAAAGAAGAGGTCCTCAAGTAAATCACTTGAGCTTTGCAGATGATGTGATCATTTTCACATCTACCAGCAACTTCTCACTTACACTGATTACCAAAACTCTTAAACTGTATGAAGCTATTTTAGGACAACTTATCAATAAAGATAAGAGTCAAACCATGATGCCACTGAATACTCCCTCTGGTGTGGTGGATAGGGTCAGCATCATCACAGGATACAAATGCACTCATGGCCCAATCACTTACCTAGGCTGCCCCCTATATATAGGAAGACAAAGGATCATATACTTCTCTAGTATGGTTTTTAAGGTTCTAAGCAGGATTAGGGGATGGCAGACTAAAATGTTAAGCTATGGAGGTAGAGTCACCTTGGTGAAATCAGTGCTGCAATCCATTCCTATACACCTGCTGTCAGCTATCAGTCCTACCAAGACCACCATGAATCAGATCAGAAGACTAATTGCTGACTTCTTTTGGGGATGGGATACTGAAAGAAGAAAATATCACTGGGCCTCTTGGGATACTCTCAGTTATCCTTATGAGGAGGGTGGTATAGGTGTGAAAAAATTAGAGGATGTATGCTTATCCTTCCAATACAAACAGTGGTGGACTTTCAGATCAAAGAAGACACTATGGGGGGAATTCCTTAAAGCAAAATACTGCCAAAGGGCTCATCCAGTCATTAAAAAGTGGAACACAGGACAGTCCCTAATGTGGAAGCATATGGTGAGCAACAAAAAGGATATAGAACCTCATATACAGTGGTGGATTAAGTCTGGAACAAGCAGCTTTTGGTGGGATGATTGGCTAGGGGTAGGTCCCTTAGCTTACCACAATGAAAGTCTCCCCAGATTGAATAACCCTATTGTATCAGAATTCATGGAAAATGGAGGATGGAATGAAGAGAAAGTAAGAAAACATGCACCCCCTCAGCAGGTGCACAGAATTCTCAGCACTCCCATCAGCTACAATCCAAATATGCAGGATCAAGCTTACTAGAAGCCTAACTCTCATGGTAATTTCACTTGTTCATCAGCCTGGGAGTTGGTAAGGAAGAAAAAGACAAGATCAACCACTAACAGCAACATATGGCACAATAGTATTCCTTTCAAGGCCTCTTTTCTGCTTTGGAGAGCTTTCAGACTTAAACTCCCCACAAATGACAGAATAGTAGCATTTGGACATGCTCCTGCAGCATGCTCCTGTTGTTATAGAGCAGGTCTTGATGATATAAAGCATATCTTTGTATCAGGTTACTTTGCACAACACATATGGAAGCACTTCTCAGGGTACTGGGGTCTGCAACACAGCAACATTCCTCTAAAAAACCTATTGATGAGGTGGTGGCTAATCAAAACTAACAATGAGCTACATAAGTTAGTAATGCAGGCCACCCCCATTTTTGTGTGTTGGAATCTATGGAAGAATAGATGTGCATGCAAGTATGGAGGCAAGAAGTCTAATGCAACTAGAGTAATATTCTCAATATCCAAAGATCTATATATGCTTATCTCCACTGTGTATCCATATATTGATTTGCCAAGTAATTGGGCAAATTTGGTTACCATGGTTGAAAAAAGCCAACATGAATTGAGAATAACCAAAGTATGCTGGACTAAACCACAACCTACAATGATCAAGCTAAACACAGATGGGAGTGCCCTTAACAATCCAGGGAAGATAGGGGCAGGGGGCATTCTAAGGGACCATAATGGAGTGTTAATATATGCTTTTGCATCTCCACTAGGTTGTGGTTCTAATAACCAAGCTGAAGTGCAGGCAGAAATTATTGGTATTCAGTGGTGCCTACAACATGGATACAGCAGGGTAGCCCTTGAAGTGGATTCTGAACTTTTAATCAAGTGGCTCAAACAAGAGGCTAAACCTCCATGGAACATTGTTGCTTATACTACTGAACTGCAGGTATTGGTTAGCAAACTGGAGACTTTCCAGTTCAGTCATATCTTTAGGGAAGCTAATTACACTGCAGATTCACTCTCAAAGGAAAGCCACATGAAAATCTATACACAACACTACTACAGCTTTCAGCAGCTTCCAAGAGAGACCAAGGGACATTACAAAATGGACAAAGCTGGCATGGCTAGCTTCAGGAGAACCAAGATGAAGAAGATCAATCAACCACATTGAAGGAACTTCTTCATACATTGAAATATTAACTGATATTAATAATGATAATCAGGTCCATTGAAAAAGGGAGAGTCTCCCTAATTTACTGCTCTAATAGGATAATCTCCTTACCAATAGATTTAGGATTTAGCAGGATGGTACAGGGCAGCAGGTGCAGGGTGAGGAGTAATATGTGGACCTGTCCAATGGCCCCCAAACTTTGCAGGATGGTAGAATATATTATTTTTACAAGTCCCAAGAAGTTTCAGCCCAAACGGATAATTGGAGGCGTTAGGCGAGCGACATGGAAACATTCAGCTGCCTTAAGCCTAAAGAGAGGGTCTTTAGTAATTTGGACCCTCCAACTTGGGAAACAAGTCTTCAAACTTTGCGAGACTAAAGGAGAGGATATATATGCTAACTCCATAAAGTTTCAACTCAAATGGATAATTGGAGACGTTAGTCGAGCGACTTGGAAAATGATAACACTCTCCAAAGCTCTTACTGAGGTCCCTTCTTTATTTCTAGTCTGTGTATATTATATTTTGTTTGGGCTTGTTTGCTGTATTATTGCAGGTGTCTGGAGTAATATATTAGCATTCTTCAACAACAAATACATAGACAAGAGCACAAAAACAACTTCCAAACACCCTGCAACCCCTAAGCTTCAGCAGGGCAGCAGGTGCAGGGTGAGGAGTAACATGTGGACCTGTCCAATGGCACCCAAACTTTGCAGGATGGTAGAATATATTATTTTGACAAGTCCCAAGAAGTTTCAGCCCAAACGGATAATTGGAGGCGTTAGGCGAGCGACATGGAAACATTCAGCTGCCTTAAGCATAAAGAGAGGGTCTTTAGTAATTTGGATCCTCCAACTTGGGAAACAAGCCTTCAAATTTGGCAGGACTAAAGGAGAGGATATATATACTAACTTCATAAAGTTTCAGCACAAACGGAGAATTGGAAACGTTAGTCGAGCGACTTGGAAAATGATAACAGTCTCCAAGGCTCTTAATGAGGTCCGTTCTCTATTGCTAGTCTGTGTATATTATGTTTTGTTTGGGTTTGTTTGCTGTATTATTGCAGGTGTTTGGAGTGATATAGCAGCACTCTTCAACAACAAATACATAGAGAAGAGCACAAATACAACCTCCAAACCCCCTGCAGCCTCTAAGCCTCAGCAGGGCAGCAGGTGCAGGGTATCATGTGGGCCTGTCCAAAGGCTCCCAAAATTTTCAGGATTGTAGCATATGTTATTTTGACAAGGCCCAAGAAATTTCAGCCGAAACGGATAATTAGAAACGTTAGGCGAGCGAGCTTGAAACAATTAGCTGTCTTAAGATTAAAAAGGAAGAATTTTGCTAAATTGAAGCTCCATCTTGGGAAACAAGCCTCCAAACTTTGCATGGATAAAGGAGAGGATATATATGCAAATTTCAGAAAGTTTAAGCTCAAACGGATAAGAGGAGACGTTAGTCGAGCGACATGGAAAATGCTAACAGGCTCCAAAACTCCCTTTGAGATCCTTTCTCTTCTATTAACCTGTACAGGTCCTTGCTTGTCTTTGGCTATTTGCTGTGTAATTGCAGGTTGTTGGAGATATACACCAACATGCTTTAACAACAAATACATGGAGGACAACACTGCTACAGGAATCTCCATGACTGAAACAAAAGGAGTGTGCAGAAATGGAGACTCCTATTGTTTTTGGTACTTGTTTGGTTGTATGTACTCCTTTGTTTGTTTTTGTTTAGGTGCAATACCTACTGGGGAGCCACACACAAACAACTTGAACCAGATCACAAGAGAGGATCCTCTGTTCTCCAACACAAAATTGGAACTGCACACAAACCTACAGCAGTTTCTCCACTCCATCCATGAATTCTCTAAAAGCTCAACACTTGCAGCAGCCCATTGTGCAACCCCTGTCCTGCTGGCTCCTGTTTGTTGTGTAGATGCAGGTGTCAGGATGGACTCACTAACATGTTTTATCAACACCTACATAGAGCACAATACAGATACAACCAACAAAACAAATACCTTCACTAAGAGGCCTACAAAAGAATTGTGCAGAATGGCAATTAGCTCCTGGTTTTTGTGTTTGTTTGGTTGTTTGTATTTGTTTGATTGTTTTTGTTTAGGTACATCAACAACTGGGGAGCTATTCCATCACAAATTGGAGCTGCCTACCAGGATTCCACAGAAGCAATCTCATTACATCCACTCCAACCTTTGGCTTTGTTCTTCTCAGCCTGTTTGGCCATGGCCTTTTTTCATTTATGCAGGCCCTCTTTGGAACTGCTATGAGAGCTGCAATATCCTGGGGCTCCCATGGAGCAGCACACTCAGCCTTCCATCCACACTCTCTAACATAAACACACCACAGCAAACACTCCACCAACTGGCAGTACATAAAGAACATGGATACAGCAGCCTGCAGATCTCCTTATTTGTGAGGTTTGGTGGTTTTGTTCTATGCAGGTACCCCAGCTACAGCTCTCACCAATGTAGCTGGCAGACCTCCCTTGGAAATGCTAAAAGGGTTGCAGTAACCTGGGGTTGCTTTGGAGCAGCACAATCAGCTTGCCAACCACTTTCTCCATTATCAACAAACCTCAGCAACAACTCCATCAACCTGCAGCAGACAAGAAACATACACAAGTTTGTTGGTTTTGTTTTGCTGTGCAGGTATTCCAAGAAGTCTAACCAACTCAAAACAATGACCAACAAGCAGCCTAGGGAACCTGCAGCCATCAGCTCCAGCAACCTGCAGATTGGCAGGTGGAAGCCAGCTGCAAGTTCTTATAATTGTGTGCTTGCTTGTTTGTTTGCTTCTTTGTTTATGCAGGTTGATGGAGATACAACCAAACAAGACCTGCACACTTCTTTGGTTGTATGTTTTGTTGGTTTTGTCTGGCTGTGCAGGTACTCCAAGAAGCTGAACCACTTCAAAGCAAGGACCAACAAGCAGCCTAACTACAATGGCAACAACAAGAAGCTGCACACAAATCTGCACCAGCCTGTTCATTTCCCACAATTGCCTACCCCTTTGTTAGTTGCTAATGCAGCACAGCAGCAGCAATATGCAGCATATGCAGCACACAAGAGCCATTGTTTGCTTGTGTGTTTTTCTGGTGTTGTTTGCATGTGCAGGTACCAAAAAAGGGATCTACTACTGAACCTAACCTGCAACAACAAGCATGCTATCACTGCAGCTAGAGAGGTAGCAAGGAACTGGATACAGGACTGCAACACCCATGTTTGTTTGTCTCCTTGGCTACTTATAGGTGCAGATCCTCATAATTGTAAACAACTGGATACTAAAGCATGGCTTACTAGGGTGGTCGAATGCAGCTACACTTGTTCTGATATTCAGGCTCTCAATTTTATCCACAACAACTCCAAGGCTGTTAAATACTATAGCTCCATATATTTCCTCTCCTTTCAGCCCCCATAGCTGATAATCATGATACTGATGCAATGACACATCTCACCTGGATTTACTTGGTACGACAAGACTAGAAAGAGCAAAGATGAAAAGAATTTTCCCATCCCATGCGAGATAGAAGTTTCGTATACTTGTTCTTCTTCAATGTAGCTATGTCTGGTACGTAGCATAGTTGGAATAGGACTAGTGTAGGTTACTTTCTTTTTTTTTTCTCATGGAAGGGGAGAGTCTCCCTCATTTATGCTTTCATAGTTGAAATTGTACCGGGAGGAGTCCTCTCACAGGTTTACTGCTTTCTAGTTATAGTTAGTCTCTTTTTGTATCGGGGATGAGTTAGCCGACCTTAATAGGTTAGCCAACTTATGAACCACCATAGGATTGGAGGTAAGGTTTATGTCCTCCTCCTTGTATTTTATTTTGATTATTTATGTTAAGGCTTGTGGGTGTTGCTTAACCCCTGACTGTGCACGAGAGGTGGGAGCCTTGTGTAGGGTCTGTTCCCGTAAAAAAAAAAAAAAAAAAAAAAAAAACACTCGGAAAGAAAGAATGAGGAAATAAGGGAACAACAAGAGTTTGGAGGGTAGTAAGCTAAGCCAAAGTAGTGCTTGGAGGGACAAAGTAGTCATTTTTATCCTAAATATATATTCTACCCTAGCCCCAAGCGTATGTTACAAGCCTAAAAAGTTCTAATGTGGTCCCAACAAGGTTATTCAAGAGTTGAAGTATTGAAAATAAGGGCAAGCATATGGTCTTTACTTTATCATTGTTTGAATTTCTTTTGAGAGTGCGAGAGTTTTGTTACAGTCTCCGTTTATCCTCTATACACTGTGAGATAGACTTCTTTGTGGTGAGGGCACTATGATTATATTGTTGAGTTGCTATATTGCTTAGTACATTGTCAGTTGTATTTGTTTGGATGACTGTGAGTAGTGCTATGTCGTAAATCGATCCTTGTGAGTTAGTTGGACTGCAGTGTATTGCATAATTGGGAATGAGTCATGATTAATGAGATGGGCTGCAATATATCTATGCTATAGTCCTTTGTATTTGTACGTCGTGTTATTTTATTTTGTATCATTGCTGAAGGATAATCATTGGTTCTAAGTTGAGGGTGTCGATGTGTCACATTTTTATGACATTTTTGATGCTCAAAACAATGAATTAGTGTGTGTTGCAAGCATGTTTCTATAGATGTGATGTGGTTTTCATTTATGTTATAGATGCTCAAAACAATGAATAAGTTTTGATGATTTTATGGGTTTGAGTAATATTTTTCTGAGTATTGAGGAGTACGAGCCTCACCACGGACCACAGTGCCTTGCCCAGGCCTTGGCGGTGGGCGTAGAGATGATGAGAGAAGAAAGTTGTGCTAGAGGATTTGCCAAGTATAACTCCACGGAATCCACCACGGACCATAGTGCCTTATACGGGCCATGATGGGTGTCGTATTGCTGATCTTGTGAAGATGTTGTTGGTACAAATTTTGGCCAAGTGTAACTCCACGAAATCGATCACGGGTTGTGGAGTCCACTACGGACCATTTTGGATGTTCGTGAAGGCTAAGGGAAGATATGGGAGAATTGGCCAAGGCTATTAATACGGAGGTCCGTATGGATCGTATTCATCACCATGGGCCGTGAAGATTGCCCGTGAAGAAGTGAAGATCTACACAGTGTTGATGCCCAAGTTAAACCCTAGGTTAGTTTTGAGATAATTTCTTGAGACTAGATTGTTTGGATTGATGATTATGAGAGGAAAACAAGGTAGTTTGATGATATACTCAGTTAAAACACTCAACAATGTCTAAAATAGGTCAAAAAAGCTTGGGAACGAACCAAAATATCCCTGGAGGATGTGTAGGATATTTCTGAGAAAAGGGCATCTATGATTTGTAGAAATCTCTACTGGTCATAGAGTTGAGTCATAGATTTTTATGCTCTGACAACCTCTTAGTAAAATGGTCATAATTTTTTATTCCAACTTGGAATGAGAAAAACTTGGTGGAGATGGAATGAGAACTCAAATACCATTAATTTAATAGATCATGGGCCACCTAACACGTTATGTTCTAGGAGAAATGATCGTTTGAAGTTGACCCAAGTATAATCTTTTAGCGAAACTAAATCAGTAAGGAAACTTTCAACTCGACTTTGTTATAGAGGATCCTTATGACCTTAATTCATCTCCAAATCTATTCTCACAATAAACAATTAACCTCCACACAATTATGAATCATTCAGTGCTATTCCTTACCCCTATGAAGGATGTCTCGGTATTAGCTTACAAAAATTTTGGGGTGTTACAATAAGCTTCTCAAAAACACATATCATCAATCTCTATATTGTGACATTGATTTCATCAACTAACTTATTATTTTACCAATATATTTCATTATCATCGAATCTACCAGACATATTGATCCATCTCAGAATCTCATCTTTAATAAATTAAGATGACAATTAATATAAACAACTCATATATTTATATCAAGATTGAGAATAAAAGTACATTTAACAATTTAGAGAACATATTTTTACCAGTCAGTCCAAAACATCTATCTCTCCTCAGTCTAGTTCAATACATACAAAATGCACTAGCACAAGAAGTCAGAACAACACCGTTTCCACAATCAAGATAAATTATATATTATCTTGTGCTATAATTATACTGATGACTTTTTTAATTTCCATCTTAGATTGTAAACTAAAAACTTTAAACTTATAAGAACTGCTGATCTAATCGTCTATGTATAACTAAAACTCTATACACTAAATTATCTACTTTATAAGTAAATGGATACATAAACGAATATATGATATGTTAAAACTTGTATAAAACTTAAATAAATAATTATTCTATAATAAATACTATATCTTAACTCATAGCTAATAACATATATTCCATGATTAATAGTATATATCTAACAATCTCCCACTTGGACTTTTGACCATCACAATTTTATAATATACTATATTTAAATGCATGGTTAGTAGTATATACCTTAACAATATACCACTTAGATATTTAATTTTGAAATTATTAAAATATTATATCTAAACCCATAATTAATAATATTAAACGTACAATAGATGAGTTCCATTATGTGAAAAGAGGTGGGATACCTCCAAAATATTATCTACAAATGTGCAGTTATGGAAAATGATCATTCTTCAAGGAGGCTAAAAGGCGGTTTCTAATTTTTTCTATTTAGAAGTGCGAATAGTCAGTAGAATCCATTTATCAATTGTCAACAAGCCTTTAATAAGACTTAGTAAATGTAATGTCGCAAATTTTTACAAATTACTTTTCTATGTAAAATGACTATTTTTCCCTTTCCCTTAGCATTTTCATACTTATTTTGTGATGTGGGGATGGTTGGCACGGTTCCTGATGCGATCGAGTGTGATTTTAGCGATTTGAGGTCTTGAATGTAAGTTTTATTGAAATATTTGACTTTGGTCAGCATATTGAGATCCAAGCATCGAATGGGATTTCTGCTAGTTCTGTAGCGTCTAGAACATTAGGTTTGATCTAGTTGAATATTGACTTAGAGCCCCGCGATCTTAGTTTTTATTTTGGGAAATTAGGCTAAAAGTTGAGCTGTAGGCCTAAAAGGGGTCAGGGAGTATAGATTCATCATAACGACTTTTTTTGAAAAATTCGAAAATTTCATTGAATCTGGAATATCGAATTTAGTATAGTAGCATATCCGGTTTATTTTTATCGGACCCTGAATGATTTTTGAGGGTCTAATCAAAGACATTTTTTGGAGTTGGTATGTTGTTGTTTTCTACTATATGGTATGTATACCTTTACCCTTTGGATCGTGACATGTGGGCTCGCGTTTGTTATGTTGTAACTTCAGTACTCTTGGCGATCGCATCCAGGCGTTGCATTTGCGATAAAGTATTTGCAGTACTCTTTGCGGTCGCATCCTGTAACTCACGTTCCCGATGATGCCAATCCTGTTCTTTGTAATTGCGGGGTTAGTGGCCCCCAATGAATAATTTCATGTGCATGAAATAGTGAACTTGGGAAATAGGCTATTTTTCTCATGCCCTCCATAGTCGATTGATTCGAGGCGATTTTGAAGCAATTTCTTGGAAAATCTTGTTTGGGTTCTATTCCTTATCAATTTCTCCAAATTTAATCTTCCAAATTCTTTTAAAAAATCAAGATTTCAAATGGCTTTTGGGGGTTTTGCTTCCAAACTTTGAATTTTGATTTTCTTTGATTTCTAGTCGATTTATTGATCAATTTTAATGGGGTTTTCAACCCCGAACACCCTAGTTAGGTAGAACATGATTTTCAAATAAAATCTCTGATTTACCCTTTTCATTTACGAAGTAGTTTTTGGATGATTTTGATCCTGATTCTAAAACCTTGCAATATGGGTATCATTAGACTCTTTTGATGAACTCTTTCCATTCTTGATAGTGTATAATCATTCTAGAGTCGTCATTTGGGTATAGAGTTCTGGTTTGGGTGTTTGTGCGAAGTTTTGTATCCTTAAGTTGGTGAAGGGATTTGCAAGCTATTTCAAGAGGCTACAACATCATTTGTGTTATCAGGTGGTACCTTCTAGAGCATTATTGATCTTGCAAAATGATTGAGAGTATCCGATATGCTAGATAGAGCAGGGCCAAAAGGTTTCATCGGCAGGGTTAGTTCAGTGTCCATCCATCCAAAGAACGGAAGTATTCAGGTCTAGGCACCCAAGGTTATCAGGGCATGCAAGTGCATGCGATGATTCAGTGTGCAGATAATACAGGTGGATCCATATAGGCTTAGGCTAATTATGGGTGTTCTTTGGGCTCTGAAGGATATATTGACACTTATGTTATCCTCCACAGGGTTCGAGTCCTCGAGGCTGTTTTGTTTGTGAGAGCATAAGGCAAAAGATTGCCCCAAATGTGTTTTTTCTACTGTTCAACCCAGGACACCGGCTGTTCATTCAACTCCCACCCAGTTGTTCATAGTGCTTCACAGAGTGATAGATGTGGCATACAGTATGCCAAGGGTGGAGCTTGAGGTGGTGCCCTGGTGGTTTACAGGCTAGTGGTGACCGCAGACTATGTTATGCTACATCGAGTAGATCTAAGGCGGAGGCCTATGATGCAGTACTTACAGATATTGTCCCAGTTTCTCATTATTCTGCTTTAGTATTATTTGATCTAGGGTCTACTTACTCTTATGCATTGACTTATTTTGATGTGGGCATTAATTATGTGTATGAGCCCCTTGTTGTGCCTATTACTGTTTCTACCCTAGTAGGTGAATCTTTAGTGGTTGATTGGGTATACCGGGGGTGTTTAGTGATATTTTTGAGTAAAGAGACCCGAGAAGACTTGATTTTATTAGATATGCTTGATTTTAATGTGACATTAGGTATGGACTGGTTATCTCCCTATCATGCGATTATAGATTGTTATGCTAAGACCGTGACCTTAGCTTATCTCAATTTTCCTTGCTTAGCATGGAAGGGTAATCTGAGTTCGTATTCGAAGGGTGTGATATTATATAGTTGCTCTCCGTATGATGGATAAAGGTTGCTTGTCTTATTTGTCTCATGTATGTGATCTGACAAAGGAGTCATCTCCTTTAGAAACCACGAGGGTGGTGAGGGAGTTTATGAATGTATTTCCTACAGATTTGTCGGATGTTCCTACAAATTGGGATATTGATTTTGTGATTGATTTTGAGACGGGCACCAAGCCCATCTTTATTTCTCCCTATTAGATCCTTTTATTCATACATTGAATTTCGAGATAGTCGGATAGCAGCTCCAGAAGAATTGAAGGAGTTGAAGGAATAGTTGAAGGATTTATTGAGGAAGGGGTTTATTCGGTCTAGTGTATCACCGTGGGGTGCACCGGTCATATTTGTGAAGAAGAAGGATAGTACTATAAGGATGTATATTGACTATCGATAGTTGAACAAAGTCACCATAAAGAACAAGTATTCTATTTCTCGCATTGATGATTTATTTGATTAGTTTTAGGGTGCATCTGTGTTCTCTAAAATTGATTTGAGGTCGGGTTACCATCAATTGAGAGTTTGAGAATCTGATATCCCAAAGATAGCTTTTAGGATTCATTATAGAAGTTATGAGCTTATGATTATGTCCTTTGGGCTGATTAATGCCCCGGTTGCTTTTATGGAGTTGACAAATAAGGTAATTTGGTCTTATTTAGACTCCTTTGTGATTATATTCATCGATGATATCTAGATTTATTCCAAGAATGAGATCGACCATGTTAGTCACTTAAGGGCCGTACTAAAGAGATTGAGAGAGAAGAAGTTGTATGCCAAATTCTCCAAATGTGATTTTTGGATCGAGCCTATGGAATTCTTGGGTCATATGGTAACCAAGGATGGTATTATGGTTGATCCAACCAAGGTTGCAACAGTTCATGATTAGGTTAGGCCTACTTTGGTTACAGAGATTTAGAGCTTTATTGGGTTGATGTACTATTATCGTCGGTTCGTTCAGATTTTCCCTTTTATTGCAACTCCATTGACTAGGATGACTCAAAAGACCGTGGCATTTTAGTGGAGTGATGAGTGTGAGGCGAGCTTTCAAAAAGTAAAGGAGTTATTGACCTAGGCACCTATTCTAGCATTACCCGAGGAGGGTGTTGATTTGTGTGGAGTATTGATGCAGAAGGGGGGAGTTATATCCTATGTTTCTCGACAGCTGAAGGTACATGAGAAGAACTAGCCTACTCACGACTTAGAGTTAGCAGCAATGGTGTTTGTTTTGAAGTTGAGGAGACACTATCTCTATGGTGTGTATTGTGAAGTCTTTACAGATCATCAATAGACTTAAGTACATCTTAACTCAGTCGAATATGAACATGAGGCATCATAGGTGGTTGGAGCTATTAAAAGACTATGACATCACCATTCTTTATCATCCTGACAAGGCAACTGTGGTAGCGGATGCCTTGAGTCGGAAAACACCTAGCATGGGTAGTTTAGCCTTTCTTAAGGCGGAGGATAGGTCTTTGGCTTTGGAGGTTCAGTCATTGGCTAGACAGTTGTTCCAACTTGATATTTCTCACATTTAAATATGAAATTTGCCGAGACAGGACATGGCGTAGTTACAGTATTCTCTTAGGAGTCCTCTTCTTCCTCAAGCAATTCAAGGGATTTCTTCAAGTTTAAAGCTTCAATTCCTTACAAGTTAGGGCATCTAAGACCAAAGGTATGTGAGAATTCATCCATGGGTCCTTTCACCCATGGAGTCCTAAGCTTTTTACTCAAAATCTCTTATGAATTCTTCTTCTACAAGCCCATATATCATGAACGTACATTGGGTCTTCTTAGTTATGATTTATCTTATGATTAATAATCTAATTATGCATCATTCGCATTACATTTCATGATTTTAAGATGAATTTCAATGACCCATTCTATATTCTAGTTTCAAGTATGATTTCAACGAATTATGATCATGAATCTCAAGTGATTTTCAATGAAAGCTTTATGAATGAATACCAAGATTATGAATGATGTTTCAATGATGCTTTAAGTAAGAAGTATGGTGCAATAAGGACAATTCTTGCACAATCATATTAAAAGAGGTGATAAGGGCAATTCTCACCATGGATTCCTATGAATCAATCAAGTTAATGCGTTATTCTTATGTATTTACTATGATGAAGATGATAGATGAGATACTCTGATGTTATTTTACAAAGATGGATTGGTATCTATTATAATCTTTCCGAATTATGTTAATAACTATGTTTTCATGAAGTTCCATTGGGATAATGACTCAGAACCGAGAGAACTTTAAGGTGGGGTTTGGTCCGATAGCCATTGTAGTGTTATGACCTAAAAATCAAAGTCAAAATAGTACACATTTCAAACCTCATCTTGATGTGTAAGCCGAAAAGTAAAATCATATGAGACTCCCAAGGAAACTCAGGCTACGAACAAACACAAAATAAAGGACAACAAAAAATTTACCTAAAACCTGGTGTCATAAGTTTAAGAGCATCTAAGTACAAAAATGAGTCTGGACACATAGTTTAAGTCTCTGAATATACAAAAGACAGTAAATGAAAGATGGACTAGTGGCGATCTGGATCCCAAGATCTCACCACTGGTCCGATGATGATGTACCTTCTAGAATCAAGTACCGCACTGAACACCCTGGCTAGTAGCTACATCAAAAAGAAACACAGAAGTAAGGGTGAGTACAATCCATATGTACTCAGTAGGTTTAACCAACTGAGTAAAAGGAATTAATCAAAAACTATAAAATAAACTAAGGAACGCTTCCACCTGCACGCAGAGAAGTCCCACTCTGGCTACGGTGCCGTCAATTTATATAAAACGATGTGAATAAAGTAAATACATAATTACAGTTCAATATCACAATTAAACAGATAGAAAAAATATCATAGGCATCAATGCAATGCAGTGCATTATGATGATGCAATAATATGATGATATAGTGGGATCAAGGTTGTTGCATAACCTTACATATACACCTGCCGAATTATGCTACCAAGCAGGACCCACGGGGGTCTCGTAGACCATATACCTAACCACAATCTCAATGCATCAACTACGTCGCCACCCAGGTTATGGCCAAGGACTCAAGATACTAGTCATCCGCTTGCCACCTACTCGTGGTCGAGGATACAAAAGATGTCACATTTTTTTCTCAGAAAGGATTTTCACAGTTCTCAGCTTTCCCATGATCAATGATAATATGAATGAGGATGAATGCATTTACAACATATAAGGCATGGAGGTAATATTAAACTCAACATGTAATACAAGGTTCAAAGTTCTCAAAACTTCACCTAAACATGATATTCACCCTCAATAAACAATAATGGGAAGGAAATACTTCAATTTAAATGTTCACCCCTTTCTCAACAATATTTCTATACTCAAGCATACTCAAAAACTCCAACTCAACCCCTTAGGTGGGCATTACAAGTGAAATAATCTCTTTACATCTCTAACTCAGTTAATTCATGGATTACATAGCCTCAAATAACAGATAGAATATCACATAAGGCCCTACACGAGCAACACAACACATAAAAGCCACCACACGGGCATTACAATATAAATTATTAGTCCCAAACTATGCAAAGACCCTATCCCAAAGTCTACAACATAGAATTTGACTAATCAGCCTAACTCAACCCCAAGAAGGATAGCCAAACCTACCTCAATTGTCGAAACCGCACTCGAATGCTCTACGGACGTTCAAACTTTGAATTCAACACACAAAATGGAAACCCACTGTCTAGAATGAAACAAGCGCATCTTAAGGAGTCCAATGACACTCATATTGATAGCTTTCAGAACAAGGGTAAAATAGGCCAAAAATTGGTTATTTTTAAAAAGGGTCAAATCTGAAATTTTATTTCAAAATCAGCTTCTACATGAAAATTGGAGCTCAAAGGTGAAAAACCCATAGAAATGGAGTAAGATTTGAGGTAGAAATCACCATTAAAATTTTCATAAAAAACCTACAAAATTTGAGTTCAAAACCATGAATTTTAAGGTGAAATCACAAGATCATGAAAGGAAATCAAAGGATTTAGGTTATAAATACTTATCCAAATAAAATTCTCTGAAAATCAACTTTACAAATCACCCCTCCAAGCTCTTGGAAATCAAATATGGAAGAAAATACCCAAATCCCATTTTTGGACTTCTCAAGTGTCGCTAAAGAGACCAAAGGGTCGCTAAAACGGAGGTTCACTTTCGAAAACCCCTCTTAAGTGAGCCTCTTCACTTAAGAGATGGGTCTCGCTAAAGCGAAGGTTCACTTTAGCGAACATGGTCTACTTAAGCGGGTCCCCCCCTGCACCGGCAACACAAAAATAGTTTTAAACTCCATTTCCAAATCTTTGATCGGACTCTCGGGATTCATTCAAAATCCCATACATATAAACCATATATGCATCCTACTAAATTTGATATTCTGGACTCAATGGAATCATCAGAATTTGAATTTGAGGTCTCCTTGACCCAAAATCTGATAAGTCACAACCTAACTAGTTTTGGCACTTGAAATACCCAAACATACCCTCAGAACCTCTAAAACTTACAACAAAGCCATTTCTAGAGTTAGAATCATTCCCCCCCAAACCATTGGAATCATCAGAAATCCAATCTGATTCTCCAAACTCGACTTGTTGACCAAAGTCAAACTTAACTTATTTAAAACTAAATTTTTCAACTCGAAACCTCAAATTCACATATTAATCCCAAATTTGATTGTGACGACTCCCCTAGAACAATTTACATATTCTGGAGCTGGTGAAACTGACGAAATCCCATTTTGATACCCGTAGTTCTGATTGGTACTGAAAACCACTTTTTCACCTCTTAACTCATAAAACTCAAGAATTTGCCCAATTCACTAACTATTAAGATTTTAACACATTTAACCATATAAATGGAATAAATAATACTCAAGGGCAATAATAGTAGGGATAAAATGATAATTTCATGCATGTTTTCGAAAATGACCCTCAAGGTAATTACATGTAGCTATCCAAGGGAATCCTAGTAGCAACCTTTAGTCCCTAACTACGTTGCATGCATAGGGTTATGATGCCAATATGGCATAGCTAGTGGATCCACATATAACACAAAGTTAGAGAGAGTACTATCAAGAAATCTACCCTAGCAAGGTAGCCTCCTCCTTCTCGATGTGGGGATCATCAAGGTAAAAGAAAAGGTATAAAGTTCCCATGATGATGTTCTAATGCATTGACAAATAATTATGATATTTTAAGGCTTTCATAGTTTTACTCATATTTTAAGATATTGGTCATGCATCTTATGATTCATAGTGATTATGTCCTATGTTGTTCATGCATATATCTCACATACTTAGTGCTTTACATGTACTAAAACATATATTTTGCCTACATTATATTATAATATAGGGCTCGATGATCATACTCATCCTCTCATTCGTAGCTAGAGCTTATTACATTTGTGATTGTGGTGAGTCCTCATATTTTGAGGATAAGACATTCTATTTTCTTTACGTCGTATGCCTCATTTATCCTTTATATTGGGTGATCTAGGATATTTTCCTAAGCTCCTTTATTTGAGACTTTACTTTCACTTCTATGTCTTAGCTTGCCGCTTTATTTATCTTATGTATGCTCATATATGATATGCTGAGAGGATTGGTTGGGGTCTTTCGAGATTCTAATCATTGTATCGCACCTAGGGACTATCTTGGGTCATGATAAGATCTCCCATGGGATGGTTTGATTATTTTCGGGTACAACCTTGGAGTACCAATTTGTTAAGAGATGCCATGGATAGGATGAAGTTGATTTTGCAGTTCCTTATGACTGCACAGAGTAGGCAGAAGAGTTATGAAGATATGCGTGTTTGTGATGTGTCATTTGTTATTGGTAAGTAAGTGTTGCTCAAAGTGTCACCCACTAAGGGTGTGATGAGGTTTCGGAGGAAAGGAAAGTTTAGTCTAAGGTTTATTGGCCCTTTTGAGGTTTTAGAGAAGTATGGAGAGGTGGCTTATAAATTGGCCTTGCCCCCAAACCTTTTAGTTATTCATCCACTTAAGCGATACCGACATGATGACTCTCATATGATTCAGTGGAACTCGGTTGCTTTGGATCAGGACTTGTCATTTGATGAGGAGCCTATTGCTATCATTGATAGGTAGACTAGATAGTTCAGATCAAAGCATATTGATTTAGTGAAGGTGCAATGGAGGCACCAACTTGATATGGAGGTTACATGGGAGGTGGAGTCATACATGCTTTGTCGATATCCTCAGCTTTTTTCTCCTACGGGTACTTTAATTTGCTTCTCGTTCGAGGATGGACATGTGTTTTAGTGGTGGATGATGTAATGTCCCAAACTTTGAGAAATTATTTTTTGTGTGAAATGACCATATTTCCCTTTTACTTAGTGCTTTCACACTTTGTTTGTGATGTGAGGATGGTTGGCATGATTTCCAATGTGATCGGGTGTAATTTTAGCGATTTGAGGCCTTGAGTAGGAGTTTTATTGAGATAGTTGACTTTGGTCAACATATTGAGATCCGAGAATTGGATGGAAATTTTGTCAATTTCATTGCATTTGTAACGTCGAGTTTGGTCTAGTTGTTGACTTAGAGCCCCTGATCTTAGTTTTTATTTTGAAAAATTAGGCTAAAAATTGAGTTTTAGGCCTAAAAGAGGTCTAGGAGGGTAAATTCATCTTAACAATTTTTTTTTGGAAATTTGATGATTCTGTTGAGTTTGAAATATTGAATTTAGTGTAGTAGTATATTCGATTTATTTTTATCGGACCCTGAATGATTTTCGAAGGTTCAATCAAAGATATTTTTTGGAGTTGGTATGCTGCTGTTTTCTACTATCTGGTGTGTGTACCCTTACCCACCGTGATCCGACACGTGGTCTCGCATTCACGATGATGTAACTTCATCACTCTTTGCGATCGCGTCCAGGCGCCGCATTCGTGATAAAGAGTTTTCAGTAATTTTCGCGACCGTGTCTTATAAAACGTTGTGGCGATGATGCCAGGCCTGTGCTTCGCGATCGAGGGGTTAGTGGCCCATGATTGCGATGAATAATTTCATGTGCCTAAAAAAGTGAACTTGATAAATAGACCATGTTCTCATTTCCTCCATAGTTGGTCTATTGGAGCTTTAAGAGAGGCGATTTTGAAGTAATTTCTTGGAAAATCTTGTTTGGTTAAGTCCATTTATCTATTCCTTATCAAGTTTTACAAATTTAATCTTCCAAATTCATTTTAAAACCATGATTTCAAATGGGTTTTTTGGGGTTTTTCTTTCAAACTTTTAATTTTGATTTTATTTGATTTCTAGTCGATTTCTTGACCAATTTTAATGAGTTTTTCAACCCTGAACCCCCTTGTGTTAGGTAGAACATGATTTTCAAATAAAATTCCAAATTTACCCTTTTAGTTTTTAAAGTGATTTTTGAAAGATTTTGATTCCGATTCTAAAATCTTGAAATATGGGTTTCATTAGACTCCATTTGATGAACACTTTCCATTCTTGATAGTGGGTAATAATTTTGGAGTCAACATTTGGGTATATAGTTCTGGTTCGGGTTTGTTCCAAGTTTCGGCCTTCAAGGTAAGTTTGACAATCCTTCTTTGATACTGGATTGGGTAATTAGTCATTCAAATGTTATAAATTTTGGGATGGGGTCGTAATATGATTTGAGACTGTTAATTTTATTGTGATGCCCGTGTAGGGGCTTGATTATACTATGTTGCCCGTGTAGTGGCCTTATTTGCTATCCTATTTACTTTGAAAACATGTGATTCATGATTTTCTTGTAAGGGAGGCTTACAATACTATTACACTTGTAATACCTGCATGAGGGGTTGAGTCGAGGGTTTTGATCATACTTGTGTAATGGAACATTTTCAAAAGAGGTGAACATTTATTTCAATGTATTTCCTTTCAATCACTATCTATTAGAGGGTGTATATCATGCTTATGCTGAGTTTTGAGAACTTTGAACCTTGTATTTCTATTGAGTTGATTATTGCCTCCATGCTTTATGTGTTGTGATACATTCATCCTTATTCATCATATCATTGATCTTGGAAAGTTGAGAAATGTGGAAAAAAATTTTGAGAAAGAAAATATGACACATTTTTTTATCCTTGACCATGAGTTAGGTGGCAAGTTGATGAGATATTGAGATTGTGATTTGGTATATGGATTGTGAGTCCCCTTATGGAAGCCTTAGTCAATAGGTGTATACAATAGGTTTTGTGATAGCTTTGATTCCAGGGTACCACCACATCATTACATCATCTCATTGCATTGCTCCTTGGATTGTTTGACTTATATGTGATGTTGAACTGACCTATAGGTTTACTTTACTTGCACCGTTCTATATAAATTGGCGGAATTGTACGAATGTGGAAGAATTCCTTAGTTTATTGCATAAGCTTGATTAATTCCTTATACTCAGTTGGTCATACTTACTAAGTACATGTGGATTGTACGCACCCCTACTTCTGTGTCCCTTTTGATGCAAATTCTAGTCAGGGTATTCTGCAAGACAACTGATCTTTCTAGTGGATATCGTGATATCAAATTAGTGGTGAGATCCTGAGATTCGAATCGCCATTAGCCTATTTTTTTCTTTCAGTCTTTACTATTACTCCAAGACTTATGATGTATATTGGATTCGACTATTGTACTAGATGCTCTTTACACTTATGACACCAGATTTTGGGATATTATTTTCGTTGTTCTTTGTTTTATTTTTTTGGTGGCCTGACTTCTCCTTTGAGAGTCTCGTATGAGTTTTGTTATTACGCTTACACATCAGGTTGAGTATTGAGATGTGTTTCATCATACCCTCGATTTTTAGATTGTGATAGTAAATCAATAAAATAATTGAAACTTTGAGATAGATCATACGAGTTGATTAGAAAAGAAAATTTGTAGGCAACTTAATTTTCTTCGGTAAAGCAATATTTCAGAGTAAACTTTACATAGTTCTTAGCCTTCTTTAATTCTTCTACTTTGTCTATGATTCTTCATGGAATAATATTTGTGTCACATGATATGTTATCTTTGTTAGGATAAACTATTAACCATGCATTTAGATATAATATTATTTATTGAATAATTATTTATTTATTTATTTCAATAAAGTGTTACATTAAATATATCATTTTTTCATATATGTGTCATCAACTTATATAGTAGATGATTTGGTGTATAGAGTTTGAGGTTATACACAGAAAATTAAATCATCAGTTCTTATGAGTTAAAAGTTATAGCTCACAATCGTAGATGAAAATTTGGACAAACCATCAGAAAGATTGTAGCATGAGATTAAATGTAATTTATCTTGATTATGAGAATGCTATAGTTCTAACTTCTCGTGTTAGTGCATTTTGTATGTATTGAACGGGACCGAGTAGAGATAGATGTTTTAGACTGACTGATAAAAATATATTTTCTAAACTATTAAATATTCTTATATTCTGAATCTTGATATAACGATTATGAGCTGTATATATTAATTATCGTTTTGATTTATTAAAATGTGAGATTCTGAGATAGGTCAATATGCCTAGTAGATTGGATGATAATAATATATATTGGTGAAATAATTAGTTAGCTGATGGAATCAGTGTCTCAATATAGAGATTGATGATACACCTTTTTATGAGAAACTTATAAGTTTTCATGTGCAAATCCGTCCGGTAGATTTATGAATCTGGTGCATGAAATAAGTTAAGTATTGCTCTAAAGGAAATTAATCATAGAATTAAATTCATCAGTAATTTAATTTATTGATTAATATCTGTAATCTTAACATGGGGAATTACATAAGTGTTTAATGGAGAATTTCGAAATATAAAAAGAAGAGTATAATTATGAATTTTTAGTGGAATGGTTTGTAATTTACTCTGGTAAGAATAATTCAAATTAATTTTTGGAATTATTTCTATAATAAGAAGCCTCATTAATTAATTTTTTGGTCCCTACAGTGCACCTATTTAACTAGAATTCAGAATCCTATTTCTAAGGGGAAAGGGAAGGAAGAACGTGAGTTTTTCTATTTTTTTAGAGAAAAGCGTGGTTTTCTTCTCCTTTTTGGACCGAGAAGAAATCTCTATAAATAGGGATTCTTCTAACCTAGAAAGACAGTCAGTTTTCTATACAACACTTGCCCACCCAAGTATTGAGAGAGTTTTGTTGTTAATTAATTTGGGATTCGTAGAACTGAAGTCTGTATTTGTGGTTGTTGTCTATAGTTCACGTAAGAATATAATTGTGGAATGCTTCCGCCGGTGTGCTATTTTCCAACAATTTTTGTTGATCATATTTCTGTCATTTACACAGTCAACAACAATTTAGAATTCGCTTTCAGTTGGGACAAATTGGCATCTCTCAGATATATACACCATCTGATACCAACTAGAAAGTTAACTGTTTTTGCTAGGCTATTGGTGCCCCCTCCTATATTCATTGTGTAAACATTAAAGAGTTGTTCCTCACGACTGGTTTGGGTTGCGGTATAAGAGAGTATATTTCAAGATTAAGTTTGAGATTAAAATTATACTATATTTGGTTGAAGATATGAAGTTAGCCTATGATAAATTTATACCTTTAGCTAAATAAAGTATAAATTTAATCTCAACCTTAATCCTGAATATCCTATCTTATTCTATCCAACTTGATATTATTTTATTTCAATGGAATAAATTTATATCTTTAACCAAACATAGTATAATTTCAATCTTAAACTTAATCTTGAATATCCACCTTATTTCATCCAACTTGGTATTATTTTATTTCACTTATCAAGCAGGATAAATTAATTTCAAGATTATAATTCTAGAATTATAATCATGAGATAACTTTATCGGCGAACCAAATAATCTCTTATAGTCTTTTATCACACCACCATCACCACAAATAACTTCTTTACAACATCCATAAGAGTCTAGTTTAATAAAATTCACAAGATAGTTTGTTCCACCTTACGATGGTAATTTTTTTTTAAAAAAATAAAAAATAATCCTTTATTTTTATTTATTAGTTAAGTTTGTCTCTCGTTATATTATCGGACTAATTATACTTCTACCGTTACAAAACTCACACGTTTTCCCCTTAATTGGACAGATTCCACCAAATCGATCAAAACCATCGAATTTATCCGCTCCTCTTTTAATCCGAACCCATATCCGCTAAGCTAAATAAATTCGTACCAAATAATCTTGTGCCTATTTAATTTTAATTTGCTGTCCACCTAATAAATAGGAAATTAAGCAAAATATGCATATTAACAAATACCTCATACATATAAATTTGAAAACAAGTCCCCCTTAAGTGGGAGGAACTATACTGGTAAGACAAAAATATAAAAAATAAATTTTTGAGTAATTATATATGTCCTTTTTATGGGATTAAAAGTAAATTAAGTACTGATGATTGTATTTTAATGATTAATAAATTTTAGAGTAATTATATATGTCCTTTGAGTTAAAATGAGCACCGTTGTGGATGTGGAGAGCTAACTTCTAATTTTTTGTAAGTTGATGTTGAAATTTTGGAGTTTGTCACTGGATTTTTCTGTTTTTCTGTACCTAGACTTCAAGTGAAGCTTAATTGATTCAAGAAGGGTATAGTTATTTTCAAATTCACATTTTATTCATACATCTTTAGTTGTTTCATTTTTATTAGGATGAAAAAATCTTAATTATTGATGGGTCTTTTGATTTAATGTGGATTAGATTTAATTTGGTGAATTGCGAGCCAGGTTTAATTGTGAATTTGGGGTGATTTTGATCCATTTAGGAGAATCCGTCTAATTGAGGAACAAATGTGTAAATTTGAAAACAATAGAGGTATGATTACTGATTAGTGTGATAGTATAGCGAAAGATAAATTTAATTAATAAATAAAAATAGAAGGGTATTTTTTTTAATCCTTTTCCCTCTTAAAAAAGATATTGCTACCAAAAAACTGAATAATTTATCCCATTTAATTAGGATTCAGTTTAGTTCTGTCAAATTGGCATCTGGCCAACTGAGACAAATTGAAGGGGGATCCTACTCCACTCTGTTTCTCTACTTCCAATTTTCTCCAAATTCTTACTTTTTTTTTTTTGTTAAAATTAGTGATTTTTTATTGCATGAACCAAACATCCCCTTACAGATATTTTTTACTTGCCTACTACGTGGCATTTTCCTATCCTTATTTCTGAGATATCTCAGATATGTCAAAAAAGGAGAAACTCCTTAGCTGTAGTTCTTCTTCCTAAAACTCGTCTCTTGGTCTTCATCCTTTCTTGTTTTCATTGTTTGTGAAAATGATGAAGAGGCCAAATTGCTGCTGGTTTCCTTCTGATTTGCCTTCGATCTAACTGATTTTTGAGTTTTTTAGCCCTGCATGTGTGTTTGTTGCCTTGTTTTTCATGTCGAAAATGGTTCTTCTCCTTGTCGTCTTTCTGTTTTGGTTCTTCTCCTTGTCGTCCTTCTGTTTTTATTGAGGTGTGAAGATGATGATAGGCCCAAATCTGCTTAGTTGATTTCTTTCTGATTCTCTTCTGGTGTAGATATTTTGATGTGTCCCCTTCCCCTCTGTTGAATCTGTTGCATCTAAGAGTTTTGTTCTCCGCCATTGTGGTTACTAGAGTGCTTGAAGAATTGATTTGTTGTTGTTTAGGTAAGTTGTTGCCTTGTGTTGATTAATCCTTTTGTGTATTCCTGTAATCCGTGTGTCTCTTGGTCTTCTTTCTTGTTCATTTCCATTGTTTGTGAAAATGATGAAGAGGCCAAATTGATGATGGTTCCCTTCTGATTTGCTTCCGATTTGCCTAGCAAGTGTGTTTGTTGCCTTGTTTTTCATGTAGAAGATGTTTCTTCTCCTTGTCGTCTCTGTTTCTCTTGTTTGTGAAGATGATGAAGAGGCCAAATTGATGATGGTTCCCTTCTGATTTGCTCCCGATCTAACTGTATTATGAGTTTTATAGCCCATGATGCTTGTGTTGTTTAGTCCTTTTGTGTAGCCCTGCAAAATGAACAAACAGTTATATAAGAAACCATCTTCATTTTTCTCCTCTTGTATTTGAAAATCTCTGTGTGTCCCTTTTCCTTTTTTCCCCAACTCCTTCAGTGTTTCTTAATTCTTAAATAAGGGATTTGACTTTTATCACTGTTTAGGATTCTTCTCATGTGCACATCCAAATCCTTAAACAAATAACACTGACATAATTTAGAATTAATTTTTAAGATTTAATTAACTCAAGCAAGATCCTAATCACAGTTTAGATAAATAATATTTCATATTTTGCAACAACAACAACAACTCAGTGAAATCCCACAACGTGGGGTCTGAGGAGGGTAAAGTGTACGCAGACCTTACTCTTATCAAGGTAGGACGACTGTTTCCGAGAGACCCTCGGCTCAAAAGAAGCATAAAAAGAGGTCAGATAAAGCTAAAAAGTTCAAAGTGATATAGAAAAGCAAATAACGAATAACGCAAAGAACGAAAACGACACAGATAAAATAGAGTAATCAAAGTACAGAAAGTAATATAGAGATAATAACAGAAGTCAGAGCACAAGAAATTATAGTGCGCTAATGCGCCTACTAATATGAAAGAATAACGAGACTATGTACTAGCCTTCTACCCTAATATGGGTCCTCCACACCCCTATCTAAGGTCATGTCCTCATTAAGCTAAATTGCGCCATGTCCTGTCTAATCACCTCTCCCCAATATTTCTTCGGCCTACCCCTACCTCTTCTGAAACCATCCATGACCAACCTCTCACACCTCTGCACTGGGGCATCTGTGTCTCTCCTCTTCACATGCCAAAACCATCTCAGTCGCATTTCCCACATCTTGTTTTCCACCAAGGCTACTCCTACCTTGTCCCGAATAGCCTCATTTCTAATCCTGTCGCTCCTGGTATGCCCACACATCCATCTCAACATTCTCATCTCGGCTACTTTTATCTTTTGAATGTGAGAGACCTTAACTGGTCAACACTCCGCCTCATATAACATAGGCGGTCTAACCACCACTTTGTAGAACTTGCCCTTAAGTTGTGGTGGCACCTTCTTGTCACAGAGCACCCGAAAGCGAGCCTCCATTTCATTCACCCTGCCCCAATACGATATGTGACATCATCATCAATCTCTCCACTACCTTGCATGATAGACCCAAGGTACTTGAAACTACCTTTCTTTTGGATGGCCTGGTCACCAAGCCTAACTTTCGCGTCAACCTCTTGAGGTGTCTCACTGAACTTGCACTCTAAGTACTCTGTCTTGGTCCTACTCAGCTTAAACCCTTTAGACTCTAGGGTGTGTCTCCAATCCTCCAGCTTAGCGTTAACTCCTCTATGAGTCTCATCGATCAGGACTATGTCGTCCGCAAAAAGCATACACCATGGCACCTCACCTTGAATTTGCCGCATCAATCCATCTATCACCAAGGCAAATAAAAATGGGCTAAGGGTTGATCCTTGATGCAACCCCATCACAACTGGGAAGTGCTTTGAGTCCCCTCCTACTGTCCTTACCCTGGTTTTGGCACCCTCATACATGTCCTTGATCACCCTAATGTATGCCACATGTACACCTCTAGCCTCCAAACATTTCCATAGTATCTCCCGTGGAACTTTATCGTAAGCTTTTTCTAGATCGATGAATACCATATGCAAGTCCCTCTTCCTCTCCCTATACTGCTCCACCAGTCTCCTCATAAGATGGATGGCTTCTGTAACACCCCCCCCCCCCCAAAAAAAAAATCACTAAGATTCGAACCCTTTTTCATATATGTGTAGGATCTAACCCAACTATTGTGAAGTTTATGCGGGAGTAAGGATGAGTTCCTAAGTAATTGAAGAGTGTTAAAGGTGATGCGGGGTCATAAAGGATCCCTAAGACCAAGCTGAGTCCAAAGAATTCGTCTTGGCTAAGTTTTAGAATGAGTCCATATAAGGGGGTAGACTTATAACGACCATATCTTTTGAAATATGACGATTTGGGTGGCCCATGACCTATTAAATTAAAGGTCTTTGAGTCTTCTTTCTAACGCCTCCAAGATTGTAAATTTTAGATTTCGGAGTCAAAAGTTATAACTATCCTAAGATGGACTAGTACTACAGGAATTTTAGGCCTGGGTGGTAACTGCTGGAAACCTGGGCTTGGTGCCGCAATGGCGCGACGCGCCACTATCGTGCCAGGAACAAGCCTCGATAGTTTGATCCCTGGCGCGGCGCACCACTACGAGATGTGCAGGGTTTTCAAGCCTTTATTTCAGAACCCAGAAAATATAGGCTTGGCGCTGTAAGGGCACGACGCGCCACTATAGCGCCATAAAATAGCCTCAGTAGTTTGGTCTTTGGAGCGACGCGCCACTAACAGATGTGCAGGTTTTAAGCCTATATTCGACTTGGCGCCGCAGTGGCGCAACGCGCCACTATCGCGCCATGAGTGTTTTAGCCCTTTTTTCTAGATTTTCAAAGAAAGGACAAATTGGGCATTTCCCAAATTATATATACACACTAGCCTTGGACGTTTTTGGACCATTTTTCAGTTCCACTCTCTCTCTAAAAAAAAGCCCTAGAAATCCCCTCTCTTCCTCTTCAAATCCATCTCCAACAAAGATTGTCTTCAAGAACTTCAAAGATTCAAGTTTTCCATTGAAGACCCAACACCAAGATTTCTTCAAAGTCTTCACCAAGGTATGTAAGGCTACTCAAAGCATGGGTTGAGTCCACCCATGTGCCCTACATCTTCTTTGAGATTGATTGTTCATAAGAATAAAGTTTATTGATAGAGTTAGGTCCAAATTGGTCCTTTTCATCTATTAACCTAATTTTTATTATGTTGATGTTGTGGAGTCAAGAAAGTGATGTGCTACATGTTGGTATGAGTTGATTGAGATGAGAGGTCGAACAGATATTGTCAATTTTCTTAACTATGTTGATTATGATAAAGAATGTTAATTTTCTTAAATATGTTGCTTATCTTGCATCGTTGATTTAAGACCTTGGAGTTGTGATGAGTCCCAAAAGATTTGTTAAATGAATAGAGGAACGATTGAATAGGTTTGTATGTTGTTATAAATGCATATTTAATCTACTCTTGAAAGATATGATTGGGATTGATCGGATAATATGATGGGGAGAGGTTCGATTGTGATAGAGTTGATGAGTTGACAAGGTTCTAAATGAGACTTGTCGATATGATTTGATTGAGTTGATTGGATGGATTTTTATGAGCATTGAGTCTTGAGAGGAGTATCGAGCACCGAATTAGGTAAGAGTAAGTAATAACTCAAATTCAATAACTACGTCGCCAAACGTAGGAGGGGGATGGAACCGTTAAAGTCAGATGCTTCCCCAAAATTATTGTCCTGACATTATAAGACTTGGTTGGATTGGATCCATGATTGGTTAATTCGTTCATACCCTGGCAAGTATGAACGGACTTGGCAACAACATCGGTTTGTTATACTATCACTGGCTCATAAGTGATGGTTATCGGATAAGAGAAACTCTCATATAGGTCTTGATAGTACTATGAGTCGGATTGGGTTGAATTGTATGTGAATGATCCCGTCTAAACCATATTCTTGTTTAGACTTAGGACACTTGATTGAGATGTTCTTCTTTCTGAGTTGAGATTCCTAGTTGGTTTGATTCTTTCTGATGTTGTTTCATTCGGCCATTTTACATAGTCGTATATTCCATGTACTGAGGCCATTTGGCCTGCATCATTTCATGATGCAGAGACAGGTACTAGAGACCGTCAACTGGCACACCATTGAAGATCGACTTACTTCCAGCTAGTTGGTGAGTCCTCCCTATTCCGGAGGATACCAAGATTTATCTTTGTAGTTGTGATTTATTTTTCCCTTATTTTGATTTTTGGTAGCCATGGACTTGTCATTGGCACCTCCTGGATTGTTGATAGAGGCTTCATAGACTAGAGTGTGGAAGTGTTAGATTGTTCGTTTTGTCTAGTTTTATTCTATCTAATTATTGATTGGGTATTTGTTTGGCCTTTGGCCCTAAAATTATGAATAGTATTCTTATAATAGAGTCTTCCACCAATAGAATGTGATTGAATGAAAGTGTGACTGGACCAAGTGGTTCGCTTGAAGGCCAGAAATGGCTTTTGAGTGTCGGCCACATCTAGGGTCTTCTCCTGGGGCGTGACAGCTTCTGTAGTTGAGTGTCCCAGCATAAATCTGAACTGGTTCTTTGAAATAGACACACCATTCCTAACCCTCATCTCCACCATTCTTTCTCACACTTTTATAGTATGGCTTAGAAGCTTGATACTTCTATAGTTGTTGCAGCTCTGGATATCCCCCTTGCATATTTCAAATTATTGCGTTAAAAAAAATTAATAATCGCCTAATCATAACAACATATTATATTGTCTATCAATATATGAAAAACTTTTCTCTCTTCCTACTTTTCCCCCCTCTTCTTGTATTCTATTCTGTTGATTTTTAATCTAAGAATTATCTTTAGGAAATTGATTTTCATGATAAAAATATGAAAGATTTTATCTGCAGCCTGATTTTCGGTGTTGCCAATTGTTTTATCACCAACATATACTTTGGCATGAAGAGGGGGGGCAGTTGAAATATATCAGAGAAATAATCGAGAATTCTTTAAACTGATAAAGATGTATTTATCATTTAAATCATAATTAGGATCTTGTTTTATTCAATTAAATTTAAGTCATGTGTCCCCAATACAAACAAGAGCTTAGAGGCTGCGATAATATCTTGTTACTTTCCATGATTTTACCTTTATTTTCTACCTTTTTTATGTTTTTGTTTATATTCGAAAACAAATCATGAGTTTTTTTGCATGTAGTTAGGCATACATGAGATTTGACAACACACACAAGAAGTAGCTTACCGTAGCACTTGTGACTCTCACGCTAGGAAAAGTTGGTTATTTCTCCCTTTTATGATAGATTGAGTGATGATATGATGGATTGGGAGTTAAATTAGAAGAACAATATAATGTGGAACATGTAGGCTGAATAGATTTGCTAGAAATTTTCTTCTAGTAACTCAACTTATTAATTTTCTAGTATTCATTCACTTCGTGATTAAATAATGAATTTAAATCATAAAGTTAGATTCCTGAAACCAATTTTACAAATTAATAATGCTTTTTAATTCATAGAATTTCACCTTAGTTCTTTTGAA